>NC_057799.1:111786987-112086987 GCF_018294505.1 Triticum aestivum | reverse complement strand
ATAGCAAGGCGCAAGGCACACATCAGGTCTGGTACACATCATTGCATACATGATAGAACCTATGGCTGAGGCATAGGGAATGACTTTCATTTTGTCTCTATCTTCTGCAGTGGTCGGGCATTGAGTCTGACTCAACTTCACACCTTGTAACACAGGCAAGAACCCTTTCTTTGACTAATCCATTTTGAACTTCTTCAAAACTTTATCAAGGTATGTGCTTTGTGAAAGTCCAATTAAGCGTCTTGATCTATCTCTATAGATCTTGATGCCCAATATATAAGCAGCTTCACCGAGGTCTTTCATTGAAAAACTTTTATTCAAGTATCCTTTTATGCTATCCAGAAATTCTATATCATTTCCAATCAACAATATGGCATACACATATGATATTAGAAATGCTACAGAGCTCCCACTCACTTTCTTGTAAATACAGGCTTCTCCAAAAGTCCGTATAAAACCATATGCTTTGATCACATTATCAAAACGTATATTCCAACTCCGAGAGGCTTGCACCAGTCCATAAATGGATCGCTACAGCTTGCACACTTTGTTAGCACCTTTAGGATCGACAAAACCTTCTGGTTGCATCATATACAACTCTTCTTTAAGAAATCCATTAAGAAATACAATTTTGACATCCATTTGCCAAATTTCATAATCATAAAATGCGGCAATTGCTAACATGATTCGGACAGACTTAAGCATCGCTATGGGTGAGATGGTCTCATCATAGTCAACTCCTTGAACTTGTCGAAAAACTTTTCACAATAAGTCGAGCTTTGTAGATAGTAACATTACCGTCAGCGTCAGTCTTCTTCTTGAAGATCCATTTATTCTCTATGGCTTGCCGATCATCGGGCAAGTCAACCAAAGTCCACGCTTTGTTCTCATACATGGACCCCATCTCAGATTTCATGGCCTCAAGCCATTTCGCGGAATCTGGGTTCATCGTCGCTTCCTCATAGTTCATAGGTTCGTCATGGTCTAGTAACATGACTTCCAGAACAGGATTACCGTACCACTTTGGTGCGGAACGTACTATGGTTGACCTATGAGGTTCGGTAGCAACTTGATCCGAAGTTTCATGATCATCATCATTAACTTCCTCACTAATTGGTGTAGGCATCACTGGAACTGATTTATGTGATGAACTACTTTCCAATTCGGGAGAGGTACAATTACCTCATCAAGTACTACTTTCCTCCCACTCACTTCTTTCGAGAGAAACCCCTTCTCTAGAAAGGATCCATTCTTAGCAGCGAAAATCTTGCCTTCGAATCTGTGATAGAAGGTGTACCCAACAGTCTCCTTTGGGTATCCTATGAAGACGCATTTCTCCGATTTGGGTTCGAGCTTATCAGGTTGAAGCTTTTTCACATAAGCATCGCAGCCCCTAACTTTAAGAAACGACTGACAGTGTCCTGGACTAGGGGGTACTCACCACATCGTCTCCCGACCAGGTGGATCGGGCCGAGGACCCCCATGGCGGTTCACTCATGGGCCACTTCGGGCAGCCCATGCCGCATACAAGGAGTATTCCACAAGACTTGGTGATCAAGATAAGGACTCCTCTCCACCAACGTATTCGGCTAGGACTCTTGTTATCCTAGGCCTCTGGTGCATTATATAAGCCAAGGCCAGGCTAGTCGATAGATTATTATGACATTAATCATCATACCCCTAGGGTTTAGACCACAATATATGATCTCGGGGTAGATCAACTCTTGTAATCTCTATATTCATCAAGATCAATCAAGTAGGAAGTAGGGTATTACCTCCATTAAGAGGGCCCGAACCTGGGTAAACATCGTGTCCCCTGTCTCCTGTTACCCATCGATCCATGACACACAGCTCGGGACCCCCTACCCGAGATCTTCCGGTTTTGACACCGACAATGGTGCTTTCATTGAGAGTTCCGCTGTGTGGTCAACAAAGGGATCAATGGCTCGCCTGCAGATCAACTGCGACATCGGCGTCTTCGTCGCCGCCTCGACTGGTCACCTCGGCTTGACCGAGGACTGTGCCCTACCTCCAGTCATCATGTTCGTACGAGGGCCTTCATCAACATCAACTCCAATCTTTATCAAGATCATGGAGGAATCATCCATGGAGCTCGGGGGCTCAACGTCAACATCGCCCTCGGGCGACCGTGCAGTTTTTTCGGACAGCGAACTTGCAACCGCTACCACCACCTCCTCGGGCATCTCTTTGACGATTCCTTCGATAGAATTGTGTGGAATTGAGTCTACAACAACACTGTAAAATTTCGTCGCGTTCCGATGGAGCAATCTCCGTCGATCTCCGATATACCGGAGCCCTGTCGAATCTGGATGAGAATCTGGACGAGTTTAGAGCGTGGTTTACAGCGTCTAGCTCGGACGTCCTTTAGAAGATCCAACCGTTGGTCGGCTGCGGAATTCCTATATCTACCACCTCTCAAAATTTCAGCTCGATCCGACCGTCCAAACTCTGGGAACCTTCCGATTAGTGCATCACTTTTCGGATCTGTTTTCTGCGCGAATACGAATCCGAGCTGAGTTCATCTTTCTTCATGAACGGGATATTGGACAACCTTTTTGGAAGAATCTCTTTGTTGGGTATTGTGTTTTGTTTCCGAACACATGCTCACAAATTTTGCTCCTTTTCGGAGGTACTCTTCATCACCACGCTGGTGTCAAACCAGTCCGGTAACATTGCTCCACGTCAGTCGACCTGCGCTAGACAGATCGTCGCTTCATCGGGCCGAGCCTAACCTTATCGGATCATCAGCTCGGCAAGCCGAACAAGAGTTCGGCATCGCGAAGGCTAAATCATCACCAACACCATCGCCCCACGGATTGCACGGGTCAGGCGCGTCGACATCGCCGCTCGGTCACTTCATCGATCCGGCATTGACCGCGTCACAAGTTATGACCAGCATCGGCATGGCCGCACTGTTGCTTCGTCAAGCCGATGTCCATCACACCGAACTGCTTCAACACCTCGGCTGACATGGCAGCTGCAACGTCTCCTTACCGACCTGCTCCGTCATCTCGGCTAGACCGGGGGCTTTGCCATCTCTTCATCAACCATCTCTTCGTCACGTTAGCTGGACCGGGGGCTTTGCCTCGGCGAGCCAACCTTTGTCAGCATCGCCATGCCGTCGCTTCATCGCTCATCATGCAATGGGTGTGCGGATCAAGTCCCAATTTTGGGAGTAACCTTTCTTCATATTACTACAACAGATAAACCAGGTGCTATTAATCCTAGTAATTTTTTCTTGCTTGGGTTTATTTTTCCTGAGGAATTATTACTCTAGTGTGTTCCATTATCTGTACACAGGTCTATCAAAGGGTGGCCGCATTAACAATGGTCGCGTAGTGGTTCGGTCAGTTTCCGTATACCGTGCGGTGAATGATGACCCACAAGTATAGGGGATCTATCGTAGTCCTTTTGATAAGTAAGAGTGTCGAACCCAACGAGGAACAGAAGGAAATGATAAGCGGTTTTCAGCAAGGTATTCTCTGCAAGCACTGAAATTGTAGGTAACAGATAGTTTCATGATAAGATAATTTGTAACGAGCAACAAGTAACAAAAGTAAATAAGGTGAAGCAAGGTGGCCCAATCCTTTTTGTAGCAAAGGACAAGCCTGGACAGACTCTTATATGAAGGAAAACGCTCCCGAGGACACATGGGAATTATCATCAAGCTAGTTTTCATCACGTTCATATGATTCGCGTTCGGTACTTTGATAATTTGATATGTGGGTGGACCGGCGCTTGGGTGTTGTCCTTACTTGGACAAGCATCCCACTTATGATTAACCCCTATTGCAAGCATCCGCAACTACGAAAGAAGTATTAAGGTAAACCTAACCATAGCATGAAACATATGGATCCAAATCAGCCCCTTACGAAGCAACGCATAAACTAGGGTTTAAGCTTCTGTCACTCTAGCAACCCATCATCTACTTATTACTTCCCAATGCCTTCCTCTAGGCCCAAATAATGGTGAAGTGTCATGTAGTCGACGTTCACATAACACCACTAGAGGAGAGACAACATACATCTCATCAAAATATCGAACGAATACCAAATTGACATGACTAATAATAGCAAGACTTCTCCCATGTCCTCGGGAATGTAGGAATATAGGCATTGTATCACATGCGATCACGTAGGATGTTTACTTCCATACTTGCCTCCTCTTGATATCTTTCCTTGTACATAGAGATAGAGTCTTGGAGGTCAAGTATTCTTGTGTATATATGTAATTGCCCTATGGATCAATACAATGCGCTGCATATTCCCAATTATTCAATCCTACATGGTATCAGTTTTCTCTTTCTCGTGACCTCTTTCCGCTGCTCACGCCTGAACCACACCCCCACCTGACGCCCTAGCTGCTGCTGTCCTCATCAGCCGCCATAGCCATGGATCCCTTCGGTGACTTCTTCTCCAACCCCGGCTCCAATCCCTTCGCCTCCAACCCCTCCTCCAGCCACTCCACCCCATCAGGCTCCACCTCCAACTCCAACCCCTTCGCTGACTCCACTCAGCCAGCCGCCCCTAGCGCCACCGCCGTCCAACTCATCAACATCCGCAGCCATGTTCCCGTCACCCTTAGCTTGGATGAGTCCAACTTCTCGATCTGGCAAACTTTTTTCCACCTCACCTTCCGCAAGCTCGGTCTCGTCAATCATGTTGATGGGTCGACCAATGCTCTAATGATGTTCGCTGATGTTGAGTGGACCCAGATTGATCAGTGCATCGTCTCGTGGCTCTACACCACCGTCTCTCCTGACATCCTGCACATCATCATCAGGCCCTCCGACACCGCCGCCAACGCATGGACGGTCATCTCCGAGCTCTTCCTCGACAACCGTCTACAGCGCGCCATCTTCGCCAAGCGGGAGTTTCACAACATCGTTCAGGGTGACCTCTCCGTCACCGCCTTCTGCAGCCATCTCAAGTGTCTCTTCGACACTCTTCGGGATGTCGGCTCACCGGTCTCTGACCAAGACATGCTGCTGGCTCTTATCAACGGGTTGAACGACGACTTCGGCCATTGCATTGCGGCGCTCACCGTCAACCCCACCGGCCTCACCTTCGCGTGGGCCCGTGGTGTTATTCTTCAGGAGGAGCGCCGCCTCTCCCGTGGCGGTCACCACACCCGGCTGACGGCTCTCATTGTCGGTCAGTCCCGCCCGGACACTGCTGCTCCGACTCCACCACGTCCAGTCGCCCACGGCGCCCCTGCTGCGCCCTCTCCCAATGGCGGCCGCAACCGCGGCAAGAAGAAGAAGCAGTCCGCTCCTCCTGCCGGCCCTACTGGCACGACAACTCCTCTTCCGGACGCGCGCAACACCCCAGCATGGCCTCTCGGGGGCTACCCCCTGTTGGGGATATTCGCAGCCTGGCCCCCGAACTGGCGTGCGCCCGGTGCCGGCCTGCTCGAGCCTCGACCCGGCGCCTCTTCGCCGCATGCATATGCGGCCCAGCTAGGGCAGGTGGCCCCGCACTGCTACCCCTCTGGTCCCATTTACCCTGGCTATGCGCCGGTCCCGTCTCTTCATCAACCTTCGGCTTGGGACCAAAAGCAACTACACGCCGCCCTCAACAATCTCTCCATCAATGGTGGCGGCAGCGGGGCTGACTGGTTCCTTGACACCGGTGCTACCTCGCATATGGCGAACCATCCCAGTATCCTTTCTCACTCTCAACCATGTTCTACTTCCACCCGTGTCATCATCGGTAATGGGGATTCTCTCCCGATCACCCACATCGGTGACGTTTCTTTTCCCACATCTTCTTTTCCTATTCATCTTCGTAATGTTGTCATTACTCCTAATATCATTAAAAATTTGATTTCCGTTCATCGCCTTACTCGTGAAAATCCCATTACTGTTGAGTTTGACATGTTTGGTTTTTCTGTCAAGGACCTTCACACACGACGAGTGATTCTGCGATGTGACAGCCCCGATGAACTTTATCCACTTGCATCCGGGTCTCAAGCTCTCCTTGCTGAGACCTCCGATCTTTGGCACCAGCGGCTTGGACATCCGGGACATGCTGCTCTCTCCAAAACATTATCGTCTTTTGAGTTTTCCTGTAATAAAGCTATGTTTACAACATGTCATGCTTGTAGGTTGGGCAAGCATGTTAGGTTACCTTTCAAACAATCAGATTCGTAGGCTAGTTTCCCTTTTGCTCTTATGCATTGCGATGTATGGACATCTCCAATAAAAAGTGTCTTTGGTTTTCCTCCTGAGTATCAACACCTTTGTGTTTTTGGTTGTCTGTGTTATCCTAACACCTCTGCCACCGCTCAACATAAGCTGGCACCTCGATCTGTTGCTTGTGTTTTCTTAGGCTACCCTCCTGACCATCGCGGCTATCGATGTTATGATCCCGCCTCCCATCGCATACTAACATCACGCCATGTCATCTTCGACGAGCGTGTTTTTGCTTTCAGGGAACAGGAGGAATCATCTACAACGCCAGCCGACCAGGTGCTCCTTCCGATTGAGAGCATGGTGCTCCCGTCCATGGCCGCCGGCCCGCCTGGACCTCGGCCAGCCCCAGCCACTCCAGGCCGGGTCTCACTGGCCGGCTGCCATGCTATGGTCACCCCGTCACCACCTCGGGCGCCGTCTTCGGCGACTCCTCAGGCGCCCTCTACTTCACCTCCTCAGGCGCCGTCTTCGTCGACTCCTCGGGCGCCCTCTACTTCACCTCCTTGGGCGCCCCCAATGTCGTCATCGTCCGCTGCCATGTCCGTGGCTCCCTCGCCAGCATCGCCACGTTTGGCTGCCAGGGCCGCTGGTTCGGTAGCCCCTGCAGCCAATTCGGCAGCTACGGCAGCTGTTTCGCCTGGTGTTTCGGCTGCCACGACTGGCATTTCTTCGCCTACTTCAGCTGCCATGGCGACGCCGGTTGTTGATGCGACCGCCTCTAATGACGACCTCAGCGCCTCGACATCCTCATCGGCGCTCGCACCATGTGTTACTCATGGTGCTCCGTGGTTGCGACCCTCTGCCGTGTCTGTGCACACCATGGCCACTCGTGCTCGACAGGGCATTGTTCAGCCCTCATGACGCTATGACGACTATGAGCAGGCCCATGTGGCCTCTGTTGCATTGTCACCGCTGCCTGTGTCAGCTCGCGCAGCTCTTCGAGATCCTTCCTGGGGTACCGCGATGAAGGAGGAATTCGATCTACTGGCCAACCGCACTTGGACCCTTGTACCTCGCCCTCGTGGTACCAACATCGTCACCGGCAAGTGGGTTTTCCGTCAGAAGCTCAAACCCAATGGTTCTCTCGATCGCTACAAGGCTCGTTGGGTTGTCCGTGGATTCACTCAGTGCGTCGGTGTTGACTTTGGAGAGACATTCAGCCCCGTTGTGAAGCCTGCTATTGTCCGCACTTTACTCCATCTTGCCGCCTCTCGTCATTGGCCAGTCCATCAGTTAGATGTCTCCAATGCTTTTCTTCATGGTGAGCTACAGGAACGAGTTTATTGTGCTCAGCCTACAGGTTTTGTCGACACGGATCACCCGGAGCATGTGTGCTTATTGTCTAAGTCTCTCTATGGACTTAAACAGGCTCCCCGTGCCTGGTATACCCGCATTGGAGATTTTCTTCGCCGGCTTGGTTTCTCCGCGACACTATCCGACAATTCCCTATTTGTCTGTCGTCGCGGTTCGGACATGGCTTACTTGCTCCTATATGTTGATGACATTGTGCTCACGGCTTTCTCACCGATGTTCCTTCGGTCGATCATCACCGCTCTCAGTGCCGAGTTCAAGATGAAGGATCTTGGACCGCTCCATTTTTTCTCGGTGTAGCCCTCCAGCACACAGCTTCGGGTTTCTTTCTCTCGCAAGAACGGTATGCCGAGGAGCTTCTTGATCGAGCTTCCATGTCTAATTGCAAGCCTGCTTCGACGCCTGTTGACACGAAATCCAAGGTCTCAGCCACCTCCGGTGCTCCCGTGTCTGATGCCACCTTCTACCGTAGCATTGCTGGAATCTTGGAGGTTAAGTATTCTTGTGTATATATGTAATTGCCCTATGGATCAATACAATGCGCTGCATATTCCCAATTATTCAATCCTACAAGGAACAAACATAACTACTCACAAAGCATATTCATGTTCATAATCAGAGGAGTATTAATATGCATAAAGGATCTGAACATATGATCTTCCACCAAATAAACCAACTAGCATCAACTACAAGGAGTAATCAACACTACTAGCAACCTACAGGTACCAATCCCGGACTTGGGGACAAGAATTGGATACAAGAGATGAACTAGGGTTTGAGAGGAGATGGTGCTGGTGAAGATGTTGATGGAGATTGGCCCCCTCCCGATAAGAGGAGCGTTGGTGATGACGATGGCGATGATTTCCCCCTCCCAGAGGGAAGTGTCCCCGGCAGAACAGCTCCGCCGGAGCCCTAGATTGGTTCCGCCAAGGTTCCGCCTCGTGGCGGCGGGGTCTCGTCCCGAAAGCTTGCTTTTGGTTTTTCTTCGGACAAAAGACTTCATATAGCAGAAGATGGGCACCGGAGGGCCAACAGGGGGCCCATGAGGCAGGGGGCGCGCCCCCCACCCTCGTGGCCAGGGTGTGGGCCCCCTCTGGTATTTCTTCCGCTCAGTATTTTTTATTATTTCCAAAAAAAACTTTCGTGGAGTTTCAGGACTTTTGGAGTTGTGCAGAATAGGTCTCTAATATTTGCTCCTTTTCCAGCCCAAAATTCCAGCTGCCGGCATTCTCCCTCCTTATGTAAACCTTGTAAAATAAGATAGAATAGGCATAAGTATTGCGGCATAATGTATAATAACAGCCCATAATGCAATAAATATCGATATAAAAGCATGATGCAAAATGGACGTATCAACTCCCCCAAGCTTAGACCTCGCTTGTCCTCAAGCGGAAGCCGATAACGATAAATATGTCCACATGTTTAGAGGTAGAGGTGTCGATAAAATAAAATACGAACATGAGGGCATCATGATTAATCTTATAATAGCAACATATATGGATAGTGTCATATGATTTCTTATGCTCAAGTAATAATCTATTCACCATGCAAAGTATGAATCCGAAACTTCATTGAGAACTAACAAACTATAATCTCAGTCATTGAGGCAATTGCAATTTATCATAACATCAGAAAGAGTCTATGTCAGAGCTTTTTAGCAAGTCCACATACTCAATTATCATTTAGTCTTTCACAATTGCTAACACTCACGCAATACTTGTGGTTACAGAGTTTTAATCGGACACAGAGAAAGATAGGGGCTTATAGTTTCGCCTCCCAACCTTTTACCTCAAGGGTAATGTCAACAATAATAGTTCATGCTAACTTACATCCAATTAGGTATATGTATCAGGATCTTTCCAACACACTGTGCTTGCCAAAGGATAAAATGTAAAAAGGAAAGGTGAAGATCACCATGACTCTTGCATAAGGTAGAAGGTAATAATAAAGGATAGGCCTTCGCAGAGGGAAGCAGAGGTTGCCATGCGCTTTCAGGGTTGGATGCACAAAATCTTAATGCGAAAGAACGTCACTTTATATTGCCACTTGTGATATGGATCTTTATTATGCAGTCCGTCGCTTTTATTTCTTCCACATCACAAGATCGTATAAATCTTATTTCCTCCACACCAATCAATCATACATATTTAGAGAGCAATTTTTATTGCTTGCACCGATGACAACTTACTTGAAGGATCTTACTCAATCCATAGGTAGATATGGTGGACTCTCATGGCAAAACTGGGTTTAAGGGTATTTGGAAGCACAAGTAGTATCTCTACTTGGTGCAA
Source organism: Triticum aestivum (assembly GCF_018294505.1). Classification (NCBI taxonomy): domain Eukaryota; kingdom Viridiplantae; phylum Streptophyta; class Magnoliopsida; order Poales; family Poaceae; genus Triticum; species Triticum aestivum. The sequence goes on along the minus strand of NC_057799.1, from coordinate 112,077,171 downwards.
AGAATTTGGCTAGCATGAGGGGGAAAGGCAAGCTCAACATGTTGGATGATCCATGACAATATACTTTATCTCAGATATAAGAAAACATAACCCATTACGTTGTCTTCCTTGTCCAACATCAACTCTTTAGCATGTCATATTTTAATGAGTGCTCACAATCATAAAAGATGTCCTAGATAGTATATTTATATGTGAAACCTCTCTTTCTTTATTACTTCCTATTAATTTCAACGATGACCAAAACTATGTTTGTCAACTCTCAACAATTTATAATCATCATACTCTTTATATGTGAAGTCATTACTCTCCATAAGATCAATATGATCTTTTTGTTTCTTTTTATTCTTTTCTCTTTTCTTTTATTCACTCAAGATCATGGCAAAATAATCAAGCCCTTGACTCAACACTAATCTTTATTATATAGCTCACGGACTCGATTACATAAAGGGATCACAAGCAAAACTCAAAACTAAATCATACTAAAAATTTATTCTACTAGATTAAAATATTACTAATAAGGATCAAACTAAGAAAAACGGTAAAGATAGGAGTGTGATGGTGATACGATACCGGGGCACCTCCCCCAAGCTTGGCAGTTGCCAAGGGGAGTGCCCATACCCATGTGATTATATCTCCTTTGTTGGTGAGGAAGGTGGTGGAGTTGTTGATGATGTGGGCTTGTCGTCCATCTTCCAAGGCATAGGCTCACCATCACAGAAGAATGATCGAGTCTCCGGGATCCTCAAATCTGCAGCCAAACTCATCCTCTTGAATCTACATTCATACTCACAGTTTTGGTTTTGCAGGTCATAGATTTGGGCTTGGAGGTGCTCGATCTTCTCGTGAAGCTTGAAGATGGTCTCCCCAATGTTCTTGGCATCCAGATTGTGGTTGTTGGTGAACTCCGCGATCATCATGTGGTTGGAGTTGAGTCCACGTTCCACCATCCCTTGGCACTTGAAAACTTGTTGCTCCATTGCTTCGAGCCTCGTCTCCACGCTTCCGGTCCCCTTCGGTCCCTCAACATCGCGGATCTGCAGCAACCCATCACGCATCTCAATGGTTTGAGGGTGTCGCAGCACCTCCGCGAGGTAAGGGTTGATGACCTTCTCGAAGAACTTGTCCTTGGGGGCGCTTGGAGACGTCATGATGATCTAGACCTGTCAGAAAAATAGCTCGAAACGAAAACAGAAGATAATTGCGTGACACAGGAGTCAAAACCTTCGGGAGATTATATAATGAATTTTTACCGACCAAAATACGTATCATGCAAGAAAACGGAGTCCGGAGAGCACACGAGGTGCCCACGAGGCAGGGGGCATACCCAGGGGGGTAGGGCGCGCCCTCCACCCTCGTGGAAGCCTCGTGTCCTTCCCGGACTGCTTCTTATTTTTCTATTTTTCTAAATATTCCAAAACAGAGAAAAATTGCCATTAGAACTGTTTTGGAGTCGGTTTACTTCTCGTACCACATACCTATTCCTTTTCGGAGTCTGAAACGTTCCGAAAAGTGTCTCTTAGGTATTCCTCCGGGGTTACGGTTTCAATAACATTGGTTTCAACATTTATAGGATTACCTAAGATATAATGTTTAATTCTTTGACCGTTCACCACCTTCGGATTTGTGCCCTCAAAGTTGTTGATTTTTATGGCACTGGAACGATATACCTCTTCGATAACGTAAGGATCTTCCCATTTAGAGAGAAGTTTACCTGCAAAAAATCTTAAACGAGAGTTGTATAGCAATACATAATCACCTACATTAAACTCACGCTTTTGTATCCTTTTGTCATGCCATCTTTTAACTTTTTCTTCAAACAATTTGGCATTCTCATAGGCTTGGGTTCTCCATTCATCAAGTGAGCTAATGTCAAATAACCTCTTCTCACCGGCAAGTTTGAAATCATAGTTGAGTTCTTTAATAGCCCAATACGCCTTATGTTCTAGTTCGAGAGGTAAGTGACATGCTTTTCCATAAACCATTTTATACGGAGACATACCCATAGGATTTTTATATGCGGTTCTATAAGCCCATAATGCATCATCAAGTTTCTTGGACCAATTCTTTCTAGATCTATTAACAGTCTTTTGCAAAATTAATTCGAGTTCTCTATTATTCAATTCTACTTGACCACTAGACTGTGGGTGATAAGGAGATGCAATTCTATGATTAACATCATACTTAGCAAGCATTTTACGGAAAGCACCATGAATAAAATGTGAACCACGCAGTCATTAAATATCTAGGGACTCCAAACCTCGGAAAAATAACTTCTTTAAGCATCTTAATAGAGGTGTTATGATCAGCACTACTAGTTGGAATAGCTTCTACCCACTTAGTAACGTAATCAACAGCAACTAAAATATGTGTATATCCATTAGAGGCAGGAAACGGTCCCATATAATCAAAGCCCCAAACATCAAATGGTTCAATAACAAGTGAATAATTCATAGGCATTTCTTGACGTCTACTAATATTACCAATTCTTTGACATTCATCACAGGATAGGACAAACTTACGGGCATCCTTGAAGAGAGTAGGCCAATAAAAACCGGATTGCAATACCTTATGTGCAGTTCTATCTCCAGCATGGTGTCCTCCATAAGCCTCGGAGTGACACTTGCATAGGATCTGTTCCTGTTCATGCTCAGGTACACAACGTCTAATAACACCATCTACTCCTTCTTTATAAAGATGTGGGTCATCCCAAAAGTAATGTCTCAAATCATAGAAGAACTTTTTCTTTTGCTGGTATGTGAAACTAGGTGGTATAAATTTGGCAACAATGTAATTAGCATAATCAGCATACCATGGAGCAGTATGAGAAGCGTTTATGACATTTAATTGTTCATCAAGAAAGCTATCATCAATCGGTAGTGGGTCATCAAGAACATTTTCTAACCTAGACAAGTTGTCTACAACGGGGTTCTCAGCTCCCTTTCTATCAATAATATGCAAATCAAATTCTTGTAGCAAGAGAACCCATCTAATAAGTCTAGGTTTAGCATCTTTCTTTTCCATAAGATATTTAATAGCAGCATGATCCGAGTGAATAGTTACTCTAGAATCAACAATATAAGGTCTGAACTTATCACATGCAAATACAACTGCTAAGAATTCTTTTTCAGCAGTAGCATACTTTATCTGAGCATTGTCTAGAGTTTTACTAGCATATTGAATAACATTTAATTTCTTACTCAACTCTTTGCCCTAGAACAGCACCTACAGCATAATCACTAGCATCACACATGATTTCAAAGGGTAAATTCCAATCAGGTGGCTGAACAATAGGTGCAGAAATCAATGCTTTCTTAAGTATTTCAAATGCTTCTACACAATCATCATCAAAGACAAATGGTATATCTTTTTGTAATAAATTAGTCAGAGGCCGAGAAATTTTTGAGACGTCCTTAATGAACCTCCTATAAAATCCGGCGTGACCAAGGAAGCTTCTTATACCTTTGATGTCCTTGGGACATGGCATCTTTTCAATAGCATCAACTTTAGCTTTATCAACTTCAATACCTCTTTCAGAAATTTTATGCCCCAAGACAATACCTTCATTAACCATAAAGTGGCACTTTTCCCAGTTCAAGACAAGGTTAGTGTCTTCACATCTCTGCAAAACTCGATCAAGGTTGCTCAAGCAATCATCAAAAGAGGATCCATAAACGGAGAAATCTATCATGAAAACCTCACAAATCTTTTCACAAAAATCAGAGAATATAGCCATCATGCATCTTTGAAAGGTAGCAGGTGCATTACATAAACCAAAAGGCATACATCTATAAGCAAAAGTACCGAAAGGGCAAGTAAAAGTGGTCTTAGCTTGATCATCAGCTGACACAGGTATTTGAGAGAAACCAGAATAACCATCTAGAAAGCAAAAATGTGTATGTTTGGATAATCTTTCTAGCATTTGATCAATGAATGGCAAGGGGTAATGATCTTTTTTAGTAGCTTTATTTAATTTGCGGAAATCAATTACCATCCTATAACCTGTAATAATTCTTTGAGGAATCAATTCATCTTTATCATTAGGAACGACAGTAATACCTCCCTTCTTAGGGACACAATGGACAGGACTTACCCACTGGCTGTCAGCAACGGGATAAATTATACCTACCTCAAGGAGCTTTAGTATTTCCTTTCTTACCACTTCTTTAATTTTAGGATTCAGCTGTCGTTGATGATCAATAACTAGTTTGGCATCTTTCTCCAAATTTATTTTGTGTTGACATAGAGTGGGACTAATGCCCTTAAGATCATCAAGAGTATATCCAATAGCAGCACGGTGCTTTTTCAGAGTTTTCAATATTTTTTCTTCCTCCTTCTCTGAAAGGTTAGCACTAATAATAACAGGATATATCTTCTTTTCATCAAGATAAGCATATTTAAGAGTGTCAGGCAATGGTTTAAGCTCAAACACGGGATCACCCTTGGGTGGAGGAGGATCCCCTAAGATTTCAACAGGCAAGTTGTTTTTCAGAATAGGACCCTGTTTAAAGAACACTTCATCTATTTCCCTTCTTTCATTCATAAACATATCATTTTCATGGTCTAGCAAATATTGTTCTAAAGGATCACTAGGAGGTACGGCAATAGAAGCAAGACCAATGATTTCATCTTTACTAGGCAATTCCTCTTCACGGTGTTGTCTACGAAATTTAGAAAAGTTGAACTCATGAGACATATCACCTAGACCAGTAGTAACAACATCCTTCCCGCAGCCTATCCTAGCATTAACAGTGTTTAAGAAGGGTCTACCAAATATAATGGGACAAAAGCTATCTTGTGGGGAACCAAGAACAAGAAAATCAGCAGGATATTTAGTTTTCCCACACAAGACTTCAACATCTCTAAGAATTCCAATTGGTGATATAGTATCCCTATTGGCAAGCTTAATTGTGACATCAATATCTTCTAACTCAGCAGGTGCAATATCATGCATAATTTCTTTGTATAAGTCAATAGGTATTGCACTAGCACTAGCACCCATGTCACATAAGCCATGATAACAATGATCTCCTATTTTAACAGAAATAACAGGCATGCCTACCACAGGTCTATGTTTATCTTTAGCACAAGGTTTAGCAATTCTAGCAGTTTCATCACAGAAATAAATAACATGCCCATCAATATTATCAGCCAAGAGATCTTTAACAATAGCAATATTAGGTTCAACTTTAACTTGCTCAGGAGGTGTATAAGTTCTAATATTGCTTTTACGAACCATAGTTGAAGCTTTAGCATGATCCTTTATTCTAACAGGGAAAGGTGGTTTCTCAACATAAGCAGTAGGAACAATAGGATCATTATAAGTGATAGTCTTTTCTTCAACTTTAATAGGTGCAGCTACTTTTACTTCTATGGGAGGATGATATTTAAACCACTTTTCCTTAGGGAGATCAACATGAGTAGCAATAGATTCACAGAAAGAAGCTACAATCTCAGAGTCAAGTCCATATTTAGTGCTAATTTTACGAAAAACATCGGTATACATAAAAGATTTAACACAATCAAACTTAGGTGTCATACCTGACTCCTTAACTTCGTCGAGATCCCAATCTTTAGAATTGCGTTTAATTCTTTCCAATAAATCCCATTTGAATTCAATAGTCTTCAACATAAAAGAGCCAGCACAAGAAGTATCGAGCATGGTGCGATTGTTATCAGAAAGCCGAGCATAAAAATTTTGAATAATCATTTCTCTTGAGAGCTCATGATTGGGGCATGAATATAACATTGATTTAAGCCTCCCCCAAGCTTGAGCGATGATTTCTCCTTCGCGAGGCCAAAAAATATATATATATATATATATATAATTGCGATCACGATGAACAAGATGCATAGGATAAAACTTCTGATGAAATTTCAATTTCAATCGTTTGTAGTTCCATGACCCCATATCATCACATAGCCTATACCATGTCAATGCATCTCCCTTCAAAGATAAAGGGAAGACCTTCTTCTTGATAATATCATCGGGAATACCTGCAAGCTTAAATAATCCACAAACTTCATCCAAATATATTAGGTGCTCATCAGGATGTAGTGTTCCATCTCCTGCAAAAGGATTAGCTAGCAGTCTTTCTACCATACCCGAAGGAATTTCAAAGTAGACATTTTCATTTTCAGTAGGTTCAGTAGGTTGAGGAGAAACTCTTTGCTCTACTGGTCGGGGTGAAGATACCCCGAACAAGCCCCTCAGAGGATTACTTTCCATAGTAACAAGTGACAGTAAATTTCAGCACACTATATGAATTTTTCCTTACCAAATTCCACCTACCAAAGGCGCTTCACTCCCCGGCAATGGCACCAGAAAAGAGTCTTAATGACCCACAAGTATAGGGGATCTATCGTAGTCCTTTCGATAAGTAAGAGTGTCGAACCCAACGAGGAGCAGAAGGAAATGGTAAGCGGTTTTCAGCAAGGTATTCTCTGCAAGCACTGAAATTGTAGGTAACAGATAGTTTTGTGATAAGATAATTTGTAACGAGCAACAAGTAACAAAAGTAAATAAGGTGCAGCAAGGTGGCCCAATCCTTTTTGTAGCAAAGGACAAGCCTGGACAAACTCTTATATGAAGGAAAACGCTCCCGAGGACACATGGGAATTACCGTCAAGCTAGTTTTCATCACGTTCATATGATTCGCGTTCGGTACTTTGATAATTTGATATGTGGGTGGACCGGTGCTTGGGTGCTGTCCTTACTTGGACAAGCATCCCACTTATGATTAACCCCTATTGCAAGCATCCGCAACTACAAAAGAAGTATTAAGGTAAACCTAACCATAGCATGAAACATATGGATCCAAATCAGCCCCTTACGAAGCAACGCATAAACTAGGGTTTAAGCTTCTGTTACTGTAGCAACCCATCATCTACTTATTACTTCCCAATGCCTTCCTCTAGGACCAAATAATGGTGAAGTGTCATGTAGTCGACGTTCACATAACACCACTAGAGGAGAGACAACATACATCTCATCAAATATCGAACGAATACCAAATTCACATGACTACTAATAGCAAGATTTCTCCCATGTCCTCAGGAACAAACGTAACTACTCACAAAGCATATTCATGTTCATAATCAGAGGAGTATTAATATGCATAAAGGATCTGAACATATGATCTTCCACCAAATAAATCAACTAGCATCAACTACAAGGAGTAATCAACACTACTAGCAACCTACAGGTACCAATCCCGGACTTGGAGACAAGAATTGGATACAAGAGATGAACTAGGGTTTGAGAGGGGATGGTGCTGGTGAAGATGTTGATGGAGATTGGCCCCCTCCCGATGAGAGGAGCGTTGGTGATGACGATGGCGATGATTTCCCCCTCCCGGAGTGAAATGTCCCCGGCAGAACAGCTCCGCCGGAGCCCTAGATTTGTTCTGCCAAGGTTCCGCCTCGTGGCGGCGGAGTCTCGTCCCAAAAGCTTGCTTCTGGTTTTTCTTCAAATGAAAGACTTCATATAGCAGAAGATGGGCACCAGAGGGCCAACAGGGGGCCCACGAGGCAGGGGGCGCGCCCCCCACCCTCGTGGCCAGGGTGTGGGCCCCCTATGGTATTTCTTCCGCTCAGTATTTTTTATTATTTCCAAAAACAACTTTTGTGGAGTTTCAGGACTTTTGGAGTTGTGCAGAATAGGTCTCTAATATTTGCTCCTTTTCCAGCCCAGAATTCCAGCTGCCGGCATTCTCCCTCCTTATGTAAACCTTGTAAAATAAGAGAGAATATGCATAAGTATTGCGACATAATGTGTAATAACAGCCCATAATGCAATAAATATCGATATAAAAGCATGATGCAAAATGGACGTATCAGCGAACGCCGCATCCGGAACTCAGACCGGCTTGTGAATTTAGGCTTTGCCACGCCTTCACCGCGTCACGCCGACGCCCTGTATCGACATTGACTTCGGCGCTAGGCCACATCTCTTTGAATAAATTATTTTTGCAAAAAGCAATTATGCAAGGATTATATATATATATTATTGTTGTCCTGCACTATTTTACATGTGCAGGTAATGGACTTTGACTGCATCACGTGGTCTCTTCGGCAAGCCGACGTCGTCGCCCCAATCGGCGTAAATCGGCTCGCGTGATCACCTTGTTGGTCATGTTGCCATACCGACATCGGGGACTTCGGCATCGCCGAGAGAGCTCTACCTCATCGAGTGTTCGGCGCACAGGCCATATTTCCTTTATTACTCACTTTGCATAAATTATTTATTATGCAACAATTTTTTAAAATTTATTATTATTACTATTATCTACGGTTTGCACTATTTTTTGTGCATAGGTAAATGATCCGGCTCGGGCAGTGTTGTCACCTTGGCTGGACGGGGGGCTTCGTCAACACTTCATTAACCCGCGCCGGGGACTTCGGCGTCACTCTGCCGGCCTGCATTGGCCATGCTATGTCACCACTTCGGAGTGCCGAGCTCTTCGCTCCGCCACCTCGGTACCGGCTTGGGGAATGGAACCTTGTCCCACATCAAGCTCGGACCGCGTCATCAATGTCGAACACATTAACCAGCTAAGTCGCTTTCATGCTCAAAAACTTTCAGTTTTAAATTTTGTTCGGTTCGACCAAGCATTATATTTTTTTGGCAAAAAGTTGTTTATGAAAAATTCCTTGTCAAAACTTTGTTTGTGACACACAAATTCAAATACCCCGTCTACTTGGGGGCTTCCTTTATGAAGCTTTTCCTTTGGCATATGATTATACTTGTATGGCTTCGTTCCTTGTTCGTGTATTACACCACAATATGCACCATGTTGACTTAAGTGTTCCGCAAGCTGGGTTGCCTTGCTCCTATGTTTACCCCTACGTTCACGATTGTTCGGCTAGGGAGTAAAGGGAGCACCTCTGCGATTGTCACGATCGGGTCATCCGAGCTCGGACCTCAGACTGGGTGAAGCCAAAAGCTAGCGCTCTTATTGTTTTCAATCATGGTCGGCACACAACGGAACTCATGAGTACAAAAAATCTATTGCACGAGTCTCATAGTAACAATGAGCAACCGAAGAAAGGTATCGGTGGGGGTACTATTTTCTTCGAAGATGCTTCTTACACTTCGTCAGTAATATAGCATAAGTTCCTTGAGCGCTTTGTCTGTTACGGCCTTATGGCCTGATTGCCTGGTTATCAGAAACACCGTCGATATTCTCGACAGGTGGAGTACATAACACTTTTCGGCCCTTGACCGAAGAGGGAGAAGCCGACGGTCGGTTAAGACGCATTTAAAGTTCGGGTGAACACAGATATGATATAAGTACTTTGGTACATACAATCATAAAATTCTTTTACCCAAGTCACTTGGGGGCTCTTAAATTTATGTGAGCTGTTTTATAATAAGTGTTCTTCTTCTTAGTCGTTGCAAAGTCTTTTTCTATCACTCCTTTTTTCGACGCGAGTGTGTGGTCAAATAGCCGGGGAGCCTAATTTCTCTCTCAAAGCCGCTAGAGTTTAGTTTGCTAACTGGCCCAACGAGAAGTACTCCACCTTCGGGATAGGAGGTTGAAGCCGTGGGCTGACCCGCTTTAAGTCTTGAGATAGGATGTGTCATGTTAAAGCACGACAGAAGCACAATTTTTTTCTCTAAGACCAATTTTTGGATTAGCACCGAACACTTGATCTAGTTCGGACGTTAAGTTTTTACTGAAGTTTTTTGGTTTTCCAAGCCTGTGGCACCTTTAAACTATTTGTGTGTTTCCAGCATAAGTCTCACAGTGCAACGCCGGACACCTTTAGAGGTTCGGCAAAAACATTCTCAGATATAGCTATATATGCATCGGTTTCGAATTGTGTCTTCGGTCAATAGTTGGGTTGCCCGGCTCCTGTGCTTGCCTCCTACGTTCCGCTTTGTTCGGCTAGGTGTGCAAAGGGAGAACCACTTCGATTGTGCTTACAGCTAGCATGGTTAAAGCACCTCAGTGGAGAAAGCCGAAAACTGCCTGTCACAATAAGCGCAAATTGGTCAGCGATCCGATGACTGTGTTAAACTATAAGATCGATAGAGGTCACCCCGTGTTAAATGACGGGCCGTTCATAACATTGGCTGAAGTGTTTACGGCTTGACCTTGACTATCACTGAACACTAACCGGGGGCTAGTAACTGGCCTCCCAACTTTAAACTCCTATGACTAAGTGAAAGTTATAAAGCCCGCATATCTGATTGCCTTGTTTCCGCTAACACAACCGCCTTCGGGCACCGAGACGTCGGCTAAGGGTTGTCTTGTTATTGCGAAAACACCCTGCGTAGCATCTACAAGGGGGCGGAAGCCGACGATGGGCCACTTTCAACTGATAAACGGTCGCAACGGAGTCAAAATAAACATATCATCAGCGTTTGTATTTAATATACGAAGGCCGCCTTCCGCAATCATCGTTATAAAGTCATAAATATGCATCAATTTGACTTAAGATTTTGGCCAAGCTGGGTTGCCTAGCTCCTGTGCTTACCCCTACGTTCCTGATTGTTCGTCTAGGCGGTAAAGGGAGCACCTCTGTGATTGTTACTACCGGTTCGTTTGATTTAGTACCTCAGACTGGGAGAAGCCGAAAGCTAGCGATCTTAAAGGATATAATTGGTCGGCAACGACGGAAGTTAATATTTTGGTTCATTAATACCATAGAGTTCGGGAACTTTCCCCGAACTAAATCCTCAATATTTTCCACCCACATTGAGCGGAGGTGAGGTTTCATGATCATGATCAGCATGACAACCCAAAGAAAGGAACCGATAGTGGGACTATTTTGCTTGGAAGATGTTTCTTACATTAAAAAGTAATATAACATATCTCTCCGCGTACCTTTGTTTATACAACCGTATGACCGGATTGCCTTGTCTGTCATAAATCTTTCTCTTATAAAGGCTTTATAAAGAAGGACAAACACTCCCCGGCTGCTGGCCTAGGAGGTTGAAGCCGGTGGTAGGTCAACAAAGTTTTGTACAATATGGATCCGAGCATTAATGATGTAAAATACTTGGATACATAGGATCATAAAATGCGAGTAAAGTCGATTTATTACAGCCCATCTTTTAAAGACCAAGGGGCACAATCTCACTGAGACAACTGAGCAACTTACATAAAGCTCTCCTAAATCCCAAGTGGCATCGATTTCCTATCTATTAAGCCCCTTGGGGCCAACCTTGGCGAGCCCAGCTTTCGCTGGCTCTAGCTCCTTTAAGAGATCTTTATTCTCTTTTTGAGAAGTTTGTGTTAAACACAACAAATTTTTTCTGTCAAACGGATATCGATCCTTAATTTGGCCACCCGTGCCCACATTAAGGCTCATGGGCTACTGGGCTTTGTGCTCATTATTTACTAATATTAAGGGGGCACATCGATCCCCTGATTTGGTGTTGCCACATGACCAGTGTCTCGGGGGCTACTGCATTGGCAATCCAGTGCAGAAAATTTAAGTGCAATATAGTTTTTGAGGAGATTATGACCCTCAAGTTGGTCGGCCGCACCCAACCTGAGTCTCGAGGACTTTGCACACCGCTTTTTGTGTCCCGAAGTATTCTTCCGAGCTAGGAGTTGATCCTCAGGCCGATTTTGCGAATCAACCTGAGTCTCGGGGGCTACTGGGAATAGCGGTCTTATGTCATCCTATAGGTGCATCTCCGGTTTTAGACCGATACACACCTTGAGGGCTACTGGTTATATATCTCGGCAGAGAATAAATTGCACCAATCAAAAATATTGACAAAAAATCGGCCCGCAGTCGGGGTGTGATACGTCTCCAACGTATCTATAATTTTTTATTGTTCCATGCTATATTATATTCTGTTTTGGGTGATTAACGGGCTTTATTATACACTTTTATATTATTTTTGGGACTAACCTATTAACCGGAGGCCCAGCCCGAATTGTTGTTTTTTGCCTATTTCAGTGTTCCACAGAAAAAGAATATCAAACGGAGTCCAAACGGAATGAAACCTTCGGGAACGTGATTTTTGGAACGAACGTGATCCAGAGGACTTGGAGTCTACGTCAAGAAATAAATCAGGAGAGCACGAGGCAGGGGGCGCGCCTACCCCCCTGGGCGTGCCCTCCACCCTCATAAGGCCCACGTTGCTCCACCGACGTACTTCTTCCTCCTATATATACCTACGTACCCCCAAACTATCAGATACGGAGCCAAAAACCTAATTCCACCTCCGCAACCTTCTGTACCCGTGAGATCCCATCTTGGGGCCTTCTCCGGCGCTCCGCCGGAGGGGGCATTGATCACGGAGGGCTTCTACATCAACACCATAGCCTCTCCGATGATGTGTGAGTAGTTTACCTCAGACCTTCGGGTGCATAGTTATTAGCTAGATGGCTTCTTCTCTCTCTTTGGATCTCAATACAAAGTTCTCCACGATTCTCGTGGAGATCTATTCGATGTAATCTTCTTTTGCGGTGTGTTTGTTGAGACCGATGAATTGTGGGTTTATGATCAAGTTTATTTATGAACAATATTTGAATCTCCTCTGAATTCTTTTATGTATGATTGGTTATCTTTGCAAGTCTCTTCGAATTATCAATTTGGTTTGGCCTACTAGATTGATCTTTCTTGCAATGGGAGAAGTGCTTAGCTTTGGGTTCAATCTTGCGGTGTCCTTTCCCAGTGACAGCAGGGGCAGCAAGGCACGTATTGTATTGTTGCCATCGAGGATAAAAAGATGGGGTTTATATCATATTGCATGAGTTTATCCCTCTACATCATGGCATCTTACTTAAAGCATTACTCTGTTTTTATGAACTTAATACTCTAGATGCATGCTGGATAGCGGTCGATGTGTGGAGTAATAGTAGTAGATGCAGAATCGTTTCGGTCTACTTGTCGCGGACGTGATGCCTATATACATGATCATACCTAGATATTCTCATAACTATGCTCAATTCTATCAATTGCTCAACAGTAATTTGTTCACCCACCGTAATACTTACGCTCTTGAGAGAAGCCATTAGTGAAACCTATGGCCCCGGGTCTATTTTCCATCATATTAATCTTCCAACACTTAGTTATTTTTATTGCCTTTTATTTTACTTTGCATCTTTATCATAAAAATACCAAAAATATTGTCTTATCATATCTATCAGATCTCACTCTCGTAAGTGACCGTTGAGGGATTGACAACCCCTTTATCGCGTTGGTTGTGAGGTTCTTATTTGTTTGTGTAGGTGTGAGGGACTCGTGCGTGATCTCCTACTAGATTGATACCTTGGTTCTCAAAAACTGAGGGAAATACTTACGCTACTTTACTGCATCACCCTTTCCTCTTCAAGGGAAAACCAACGCAGTGCTCAAGAGGTAGCAGGGTGGTGCACCACCTTGGAAGTAGTCCGGCATAAAGCTCGGGCGCCAGTGGCTGGCTCCATAGAGGGCATTTTCGGCATTAAGCTCGGCTAAACTCCTTCAACTTTTTTGAACCAAGGTGATCTACGACACCTCGGATACAGTCCGGCGCTAGAGCTCGGATACATTCTGGCGTTGGAGCTCGGAAGCGGCCCGGCGTTGGTGCTCGGCTGCAAAAGATACCTCGAATACAGTCCGGTGTTGGAGCTTGGACGCAAGAGGACACTGCCGCCCGGGAACAACTTCAAACCCGAGGTGTGGCATAAAAATAACAAGGCATTGATAAAGGCCGGAAACTTAAAGGGGCTCCTCGGATACCCGACGTGTAAACTCTTCGGATTTACTTCGGCGATCCTCAAGATCGAAGATAAGAAGATTTGTTGAACCAGTTTTCAAGACCGACGACCGGAGATGAAGAACAGTTCAGAAGGATCGAGGAGCGTCCCCAACTTGAAGACCGGTCCAGGGGGGCTACTGACGGTGTCCTGGACTAGGGGGTACTCACCGCATCGTCTCCCGACCAGGTGGATCGGGCCGAGGACCCCCATGGCGGTTCACTCATGGGCCACTTCGGGCAGCCCATGTCGCATACAAGGAGTATTCCAGAAGACTTGGTGATCAAGACAAGGACTCCTCTCCACCAACGTATTTGGCTAGGACTCTTGTTATCCTAGGCCTCTGGTGCATTATATAAGACAAGGCCAGGCTAGTCGATAGATTATTATGACACTAATCATCATACACCTAGGGTTTAGACCACAGCTTGTAATCTCTATATTCATCAAGATCAATCAAGCAGGAAGTAGGGTATTACCTCCATTAAGAGGGCCCGAACCTGGGTAAACATCGTGTCCCATGTCTCCTGTTACCCATCGATCCATGACACACAGCTTGGGACCCCCTACCCGAGATCTGCCGGTTTTCACACCGACAACGACAGCTTAGGTTTCTTGCCAAACCATAGTTCATACGGTGTCGTCTCAACGGATTTAGATGGTGCCCTATTAACGTGAATGCAGCCATCTCTAAAGCATAACCCCAGAACGATAGCGGTAAATCAGTAAGAGTCATCATAGATTGCACCATATCTAATAAAGTACGGTTACGACGTTCGGACACACCATTACGCTGTGGTGCTCCAGGTGGCGTGTGTTGCGAAACTATTCCACATTGTTTCAAATGAAGACCAAACTCATAACTCAAATATTCACCTCCACGATTAGATCATAGAAACTTTATTTTCTTGTTACGATGATTTTCCACTTCACTCTGAAATTCTTTGAACTTTTCAAATATTTCAGACTTATGTTTCATCAAGTAGGTATACCCATATCTGCTCAAATCATCTGTGAAGGTCAGAAAATAACGATACCCGCCACGAGCCTCAACACTCATCGAACCACATACATCAGTATATTATTTCCCATAAGTCAGTTGCTCACTCCATTGTTCCGGAGAACGGAATCTTAGTCATCTTGCCCATGAGGCATGGTTCGCAAGCATCAAATGATTCATAATCAAGTTATTCCAAAAGCCCATCAGCATGGAGTTTCTTCATGCGCTTTATACCAATATGTCCTAAACGGCAGTGCCACAAATAAGTTGCACTATCATTATTAACTTTGCATCTTTTGGCTTCAATATTATGAATATGTGTATCACTACGATCGAGATTCAACAAAAATAGACCACTCATCAAGGGTGCATGACCATAAAAGATATTACTCATATAAATAGAACAACCATTATTCTCTGATTTAAATGAATAACCGTCTCGCATTAAACAAGATCCAGATATAATGTTCATGCTCAACGCTGGCACCAAATAACAATTATCCAGGTCTAAAACTAATCCCGAAGGTAGATGTAGAGGTAGCGTGCCGACGGCGATCACATCGACTTTGGAACCATTTCCCACGCGCATCGTCACCTCATCCTTAGCCAATCTTCATTTAATCCATAGCACCTGTTTCGAGTTGCAAATATGAGCAACAGAACCAGTATCAAATACCCAGGTGCTACTATGAGCATTAGTAAGGTACACATCAATACCATGTATATCAAATAAACCTTTCACTTTGCCATCCTTCTTATCTGCCAAATACTTGGGGCAGTTCCGCTTCTAGTGACCAGCCCCTTTGCAGTAGAAGCACTCTGTTTCAGGCTTAGGTCCAGACTTGGGCTTCTTCCCGGGAGCAGCAACTTGCTTGCCGTTCTTCTTGAAGTTCCCCTTCTTCCCTTTGCCCTTTTTCTTGAAACTAGTGGTTTTGTTAACCATCAACACTTGATGCTCCTTCTTGATTACTACCTCTGCAGCCTTTAGCATCGCGAAGAGCTCGGGAATTGTCTTTTCCATCCCTTGCATATTATAGTTCATCATGAAGCCTTTATAGCTTGGTGACAGTGATTGAAGAACTCTGTCAATGACACTATCATCTAGAAGATTAACTCCCAGCTGAGTCAAGTGGTTATGGTACCCAGACATTCTGAGTATATGGTCACTAAAAGAACTATTCTCCTCCATCTTGCAGCCATAGAACTTGTTGGAGACTTCATATCTCTCAACTCGGGCATTTTCTTGAAATATTAACTTCAATTCCTGGAACATCTCATATTCTCCATGACGTTCAAAACGTCTTTGAAGTCCTGATTCTAAGCCGTAAAGCATGGCACACTGAACTATCGAGTAGTCATCAGCTTTGCTCTGCCAGACGTTCATAACGTTCGGAGTTGCTCCTGCAGCGGGCCTTACACCTAGCGGTGCTTCCAGGACATAATTTTTCTGTGCAGCAATGAGGATAATCCTCAAGTTACGGACCTAGTCCGTGTAGTTGCTACCATCATCTTTCAACTTAGCTTTCTCTAGGAACGCATTAAAATTCAAGGGAACGGTAGCACGAGCCATTGATCTACAAAAACATAGATATGCAAAAATTATCAGGACTAAGTTCATGATAAATTAAAGTTCAATTAATCATATTACTTAAGAACTCCCACTTAGAGAGACACCCCTCTAGTCATCTAAATGATCACGTGATCCATATCAACTAAACCATGTCTGATCATCACGTGAGATGGAGTAGATTTTCAATGGTGAACATCTCTATGTTGATCATATCTACTATATGATTCACGTTTGACCTTTCGGTCTCAGTGTTCCGAGGCCATATCTGCATATGCTAGGCTCGTCAAGTTTAACCCGAGTATTCTGCACGTGCAAAACTGGCTTGCACCCGTTGTATGTGAATGTAGAGCTTATCACACCCGATCATCACGTGGTGTCTCGGCACGACGAACTGTAGCAACGGTGCATACTCAGGGAGAACACTTCTACCTTGAAATTTAGTGAGGGGTCATCTTATAATGCTACCGTCATACTTAAGCAAAATAAGATGCAGAAAAGATAAACATCACATGCAATCAAAATATGTGACATGATATGGCCATCATCATCTGGTGCCCTTGATCTCCATCTCCAAAGCACCGTCATGATCTCCATCGTCACCGGCTTGACACCTTGATCTCCATCGTAGCGTCGTTGTCGTCTCGCCAACTATTGCTTCTACAACTATAGCTACCGCATAGTGATAAAGTAAAGCAATTACATGACGATTGCATTTCATACAATAAAGCGACAACCATAAGGCTCCTGCCAGTTGCCGATAACTTTTACAAAACATGATCATCTCATACAATAAACTATATCGCATCATGTCTTGACCATATCACATCACAACATGCCCTGCAAAAACAAGTTAGACGTCCTCTACTTTGTTGTTGCAAGTTCTACCTGGCTGCTACGGGCTCCTAGCAAGAACCATTCTTACCTACGCATCAAAACCACAACGATTTTTCATCAAGTGTGTTGTTTTAACCTTCAACAAGGACCAGCCGCAGTCTAACTCGATCCAACTAAAGTTGGAGAAATAGACACCCGCCGGCCACCTGTGTGCAAAGCACGTCGGTAGAACCAGTCTCATGAACGCGGTCATGTAATTTCGGTACGGGGCGCTTCATCCAACAATACCGCCGAATGAAAGTAAGACGTTGGTGGTAAGCAATATGACTATTATCGCCCACAACTCTTTGTGTTCTACTCGTGCATATCATCTACGCATAGACCTGGCTCTGATGCCACTGTCGGGGAACGTAGCATGCAATTTCAAAAAAATTCCTACGATCATGCAAGATCTATCTAGGAGATGCATAGCAACGAGAGGGGGAGAGTGTGTCCATGTACCCTCGTAGACTGAAAGCGGAAGCGTTATGTTAACGCGGTTGATGTAGTCAAACGTCTTCACGATCCAACCGATCCAAGTACCGAACGTATGGCACCTCCGTGTTCAGCACACGTTCAGCTCGATGACGTCCCTCGAACTCTTGATCCAGTAGAGGGTCGAGGGAGAGTTCCGTCAGCACGACGGTGTGGTAACGGTGTTGGTGATGTGATCCATGCAGGGCTTCGCCTAAGCACTACAACGCTATGACCGAAGGAGTAAACTGTGGAGGGGGGCACCGCACACGGCTAAGAGAACAATTGATGTGCCTTTGGGGTGCCCCCTGCCCATGTATATAAAGAAAGGGGAGAGAGGCCGGTGGCCAGGAGGGGCGCGGCATGGGGGGAGTCCTACTTGGACTCCTAGTCCAAGTAGGATTCGCCCCCCCCCCTTTCCTTTCTTCCGCCGGAGGGAAAAAGGAAGGAGAGGGAGAGGGAAAGGGAAGGGGGGCCGCGCCACCCCCACCCCCCCCCCCCCGGCTTCCCTCTCTCTCCCTTAGGCCCATGTTGTCCCAACACTTCCCCGGGGGGTTCCGGTAACCCCTCGGTACTCCGAAAAAATACCCGAATCACTCGGAACCATTCCGATGTCCGAATATAACCTTCCAATATATGAATCTTTACCTCTCGACCATTTCGAGACTCCTCGTCATGTCCGTGTTCTCATCCGGGACTCCAAACAAACTTCGGTCACCAAAACACATAACTCATAATACAAATCGTCATCGAATGTTAAGCGTGTGGACCCTACGGGTTCGAGAACTATGTAGACATGACCGAGACACATCTCCGGTCAATAACCAATAGCGGAACCTGGATGCTCATATTGGCTCCTACATATTCTTCGAAGATCTTTATCTGTCAAACCGCACAACAACATACGTCATTCCCTTTGTCATCGGTATGTTACTTGATCGAGATTCGATCGTCGGTATCATCATACCTAGTTCAATCTTGTTACCAGCAAGTCTCTTTACTCATTCCGTAATGCATCATCCCATAACTAACTCATTAGTCACATTTCTAGCAAGGCTTATAGTGATGTGTGTTACCGAGAGGGCCCAGATATACCTCTCCGATACACGGAGTGACAAATCCTAATCTTGACCTATGCCAACCCAACAAACACCTTCGGAGACACCTGTAGAGCATCTTTACAATCACCCAGTTACGTTGTGACGTTTGATAGCACACAAGGTGTTCCTCCGGTATTCGGGAGTTGCATAATCTCATAGTCAGAGGAATATGTATAAGTCATGAAGAAAGCAATAGCAATAAAACTTTATGATCATTATGCTAAGCTAACAGATGGGTCTTGTCCATCACATCATTCTCTAATGATGTGATCCCGTTCATCAAATGACAACACATGTCCATGGTTAGGAAACTTAACCATCTTTGATTAACGAGCTAGTCAAGTAGAGGCATACTAGGGACACTCAGTTTTGTCTATGTATTCACACATGTACTAAGTTTCCGGTTAATACAATTCTAGCATGAATAATAAATATTTATCATGATATAAGGAAATATAAATAATAACTTTATTATTGCCTCTTGGGCATATTTCCTTCACGTCGGTGGTGACCTCAATGGTCATGGGTGGCACCGCTTGCTTGATGTCGAGGAAGGCCACCATCTGCGCCCCCCTGATGGCCGAGAGCACGGTGGCGCGCCATAGTGCTTCATTCCCTCTCGTAAGTTTCTCGGTTGCAATGGGTGCAAACGGAGATGAGGGGAAATAATTTGCAGAGGAACTCGCCATGGATGAATCGGAGGTAGGCTCTCATTACCATGAAAGAAAAGGTGTGAAGTGTTTGATGATCTCATTAGGAACGTGTTCGTGTTAATATATATGACAAGGTACATGCGGTGATAGGCAGGTTGTTGAAGTCTTGACCCCTAGTTCAAGCTATAAAAGATAAGGGTAGACTTGCTAACAACCTTGCCTGATACACACATACACATATTTTGTACATACAAGTCGACACGCTACTAACCTATCGTTTAACACTGTGGAGTATGATAAATAATTTGAAGTTTCTTGGGATGTGCTAGCTGCTAAAATCGCAACTAACCATATTTAAGATAACATCCTTTATATTGGAAATTATAATGACGATAAAACTCCCTCAAATTTGCAGTCGGGTCTCTTCTGAAGAAAAGGATGACACTAAGAATGAACAACCTTTTAATCTTGTTGATCTAGGAAAAAGAGGAAGTCTTATACCAAAAGAACCGTTGTGGTTACTCGACTTCTTACCAGGAGCCAGAAGACTGCTCATATCTCTATCCAATCCCCTGAGAGCAACTCCAACGGGGCGACTCATTTCGTCCGCGGGCGTCCGTTTGGGTCGGCGCGGACACAAAAGTTGGCCCAACGCGTCGACCCAAACGGACGCGCGTCCGCTTTTCGTCCGCGGGCGACCCACTCCCTGCCCATTTTTTAGCTGGATTTGCATCGGCGCGGACACGAGACAGACGCGCGCTCGCCTTCTCCCCCCGGGCCCGCTAGTCGGTGGCACATTGGCCTCTCCCCATCCAACAACATACCCTCGCCCGCCTCATTCGTCGCCGACGCCGCCGCTCATTTTTTCCGGTGACTCTGCTGACGGCGCCGCAACATCCGCTCTGCAACGCTACCACCTCCCACATCATCCCACCACCGTCGTCTTTCCGCCGGGGAACCGACAGCTTCCCACCCCTGCTCCCCCTGACACAGTCGCGATCGCGACCAAGAAGCCGCCTCGCCGCCCCCCGGCCAGATCCTCATCGGCATGCTCGCCGGACGCCGGCAGGGTAGCTAGCTGGTCCGTGCGCGCCGCGACTCCCTTCGCCGGCCGTCTCCTTCGTCGATGCCCGCAAGCTGTTCGACAGTTTGCCAAGGTACAAAATGGACTCCGTCGACGAGTTCTTTTTCACAATTTCCTTTGCGACTCCGATGATTCATCGTCCGATGACGAGGAGGAGATATTGGCTGCCGTGTTGGTCCATCACCACCTCAATAGCTAGCGCCCGACGTTCCATGGCTCCATTCCGGGTCACCTTCCGGCATTGAATCCCAACCGAGAGAGCGGGCATTTCATTCTTTGGAAGGACTACTTTGATACAACAAATCCATTGTTCAAACATCAGAAAATCCGCCGTCGTTTCCGTATGAGTAGGCATCTTTTCAACCGTATTAGAGAGGGGGTGCTCGGCTATGATGACTATTTCGAGTGCAAAGAGGATGTCATTGGAAAGATTGGTTTCTCCTCTTATCAAAAATGCACTGCCGCCATCTGAATGCTTGCATACGGAGTGCCCGGTGATCTCATTGACAAGTACGTCCGTATGAGCTAGTCTACATGCCTAGACTCCCTGTATAAGTTCTGCAAGGCTGTTATTGCTGTATTTGGCTCTGAGTACTTGAGAGAGCTGACTCCTGAAGATACAACCCGTTTGTTGGCGACGAATGCCAGCAGGGGCTTCCCAGTGATGCTTGGCAGCATAGACTGCATGCATTGGGAGTGGAAGAACTGCCCTTCTGCTTGGCAAGGGCAGTATAAGGGCCATGTCAGGGCTTGCACTGTCATACTAGAGGCCGTGGCGTCTCAAGATCTCTGGATCTGGCACTCTTTCTTTGGCATGGCCGGATCACACAATGATATCAACGTGCTTCAGCGCTCACCGGTGTTTGCTAGGCTTGCCGAAGGCAACAGCCCAGCAGTGAACTTTACTATCAATGGCCACAACTACGACAAAGGATACTACCTGGGTGACGGTATCTATCCTCAGTGGACCACAACTGTGAAGACAATCTCCAACCCCGTCGAAGAGAAGAGGAAAAGATTTGTGCAAGAGCAAGAGAGTGCTAGGAAGGATGTCGAGCGTGCCCTTGGTGTTTTGCAATCTCGATGGGGCATCATTCGGTATCCTGCTAATACTTGGAGCACGCAGAAACTGTGGGAGGTGATGACTGCTTGTGTGATCATGAACAATATGATCGTAGAAGATGAGCGCCCAGAAAGTCTATATGATCAAGGATTTTAGTTTCAAGGTGAGAATGTTGTGCCTGAGCATGGAGGAGCGGCAATGTTTGAACACTTCACCCAATTTCATCATGACATGCGTGATTGAGAAACTCACGTGCAACTGCAAAATGATTTGGTTGAGTATATGTGGGCTCATCTTGGCAACCAATAGATGTATCTTCTTTATTCGGCTTGCAAAACTATGTGAGACATTTTTACTTTTATTCGTCTTGTAAAACTATGCTATTTTATTCGGTTGAAACTATGTTATTTGACTATATGTTTGAATGAAAAAGTTGTGTGTGAAACAATGCAAAAATGAGCTATTTGTTGAAATAGGGAGGCCAGCAGGCCATGCCGGCACATATGGGTCGGCGTGTTGGGCGCACTGCCGACCCAAATCTAAAATAGGGCGGACGCCGGGTGGGTGGCCGACCACGGACAAAAAGCGGACAAAAGCGCCGTCCGTTTGGGTTGGCCCGTTGGAGTTTCTCAGAAAAGAGCTATCAAACCAAGAAATATGCCCCGTTGGAGTATGATAAATAATTTGAAGTTTCTTGCAATGTGCTAGCTGCTAAAATCGCAACTAACCATGTGAAAGATAACATCCTTTATATTGGAAATTATAATGATGATAAAACTCCTTTAAATTTGCATCGAGTCTCCTCTGAAGAAAATGATGACACTAAGAATGAACAACCTTGTACTCTTGTTGATCTAGGAAAAAAAGGAGGTCTTATACCGAAAGAACTGTTGTGGTTACTCGACTTCTAACCAGGAGCCAGAAGACTGCTCAGATCTCTATCCAACCACCTGATAAGAGCTATCAGAACAAGAAATATGCCCAAAAGATTTGTCTGGAACTACAGGGGAAGGTAAGAGCATCAACAACTGGGCGCCCCAAACCAGCCTTAAACGCTCGGGCAGCCCTCCCGGTCACTGACCAGTCACGATTTTTTGACCCAGACACCCCCTCAAACGGGCCTCTAACGCCTGGGCTAACGGGCACCCCTCATATCCATGCCAAATATGGGGCGGATATGGGGCGCCCGGGCATGCCCGGCACGTAGGACTGACGGCATGGTCCCACGGGAAAATGCTCGGAAACCCGGCGTTCCGAAGCTTGTCTCCTCCGTCAGACCGATGTCGCCGTGTGGCGCCGCTCCGGCGGGCCGCGTAGTGCCTAGCCCGAATATTTTAGTCGATCGGTGGCACCGACTCCTACCATCCACATTTTCCTCTGCCTGTCCGCGGCCGCCGCCACTTTCCACTCCGCCTAGTAGCCATGCCCCACGCCGTCGGGTGAGGAGCCAGCCATTTCAAACGTCGGAGCACCGGCTCGAGCTCCTTGAGCAGATCCGGACAAGGCATGAAGGTTGGATTGCCGCGGAACTACCTTCGAATGCAGTGGACCCGAAGGAGGAGTTGGAGGAGGAGGAGGTGGTGGAGGATGACGACGAGGAGGAGGTTGAGGAGGAGGAGAATATGGGGGGCGCTAGCGACGCGGATCTGCATGTGGAGCAGCAGGCCATCCTCGATTCCCTCCGCTCCAAGTCGGCTGTGGAGGCCATACTTCGTTGCCGGCAGGAGATGGAGGCCACTGAGGAGGCGAAGATGCTCGCCTATATGGATGAGGTCGAGCAGGAGGAGGATGAGCCGGATCCCTCCTATCCGCCTGTCCAGCCGGCGCCCGACATCGTCGTTGTGGACTTCTCCGATGATGAAGATTAGCTAGGGTAGTATGTAGTACGTAGGATCCGTTTGCATGCTTTGTATGGATCTAGGGGTTTAAATATGAGAGACTCAGATGCAGAGTGGCTAATTTGAGGCGTGACCGGCCACTATCCGTGGACGGGCCCGGTCGCGTCCGCGGGCGTTTTAGGGACTGGATTTGCCAAGTCCGGCTATAGATGCTCTAAGAAGGTTATGTCTTCCTGCCTCACTGAACTTATTAGAAATCGAACCCGGCAAGAAGATAGTAAGGAGGACTCCACCCTCCTCCCCCCCCCCGCATCACTCTCGCCCAGGGCGACTCGGGGGTGTCTCCATAACTTAACCATAGTGCGCTGCCGACCAATCCTCCCCTGCCCCACGCCGCCGCCGGAGGACGCCGCCGGGCGAAGCTCGTGCGGCTCCAGCTCAGGCTGGGGCGGTGTATCTTGGCGGGAACCGGCGGTGGCCCGAGCGTGCGTGGCCCTTGACGTCCGACGGCGTGCTGGCGGGTCTCGGCGGGGGGCTGTAGGTGGTGGTGGAGGGGTCGGTCATTCCCGCTCGGGCTGTACTGCTGCTTGCGACGGCGCGCTGTGGCGACCTGCACGGTGGCAGTGCTCTGCTTTCCTTGGGCGGGCGCATCCTCGAGAGCAGGAGGGGACCGTCTTGGCGGGCTTTGGTGGACGTGGTGTGCTCGTGGCAGCGGCGCTCCGGTGCTCCGGGTGGTGTCTTCTTTGAGCGGCGTGAGGTGGGTAGCGGGCATGTGGTGGCGATGCTGATTTGCAATGGATCTAGCGAGGCATCTCGGCCCGGTGCGGTGGCGCTGCTCGGGTCTTCCGGATGGTGACGGGGCGGCATGGCCGTTCTGGTTCGACGGCGGTGCGATCCGGGTCGTTGGCGTCTTTGATGGGCGGCACGGATCTGGCTAGTGGTGGTGGACGATGTCTAGTGGCGCGCCGGTATGACGCTGACTATGTCTGTGTTGCTTGCCTTTGCGTTGCGCCCTTCTTACTTGCTGCCTGCTTGGCTCGTCGGTCCGAGTCGGGCTATCAAGGTGTTGCTGTGTCGTTTGACGGATCGGCACCGATGACCATGGATATGGCGGCGTCCGAGTGTGCTCGACGGCGGCCGTCGGTAGTCACTGGGTTGTATACCCCCTCCCCCCGGTCCACCAGGACCGGGAGGGGACGCAGGCAGGGGCGCTTCCTATGGTGGGAGCGCCGACCCAGAACCGGTGGCTGATGTCGGGATAGGAGAGAAAGGAGGTCTACCGTGGTTAGGTGGCCGTGATGTTGATGATTGGCTGTGCATGGGGGCATGGATGTCGGGGCGGAGGTCCTGGACGGCGGGCTTCACGGTTGGCTTTTCGGAAGGCTCCGTGGTGGCTTTACTTCTTGGTCATGTGGGCGACAAGGTGTGTAGTGATGGGAGGCTCCGGTCTGCCCTGGCAGTGCCCAGATCCGATGTGTATGGATTGGCCCTCATTATGGTGGTGATTGGGACTCCTCTCGGTGGTGTAGGCGAGTTTCCGAGCGAAAGCTCCGTGTCTCCAACGCCGGCGACGATGGCGCTTGTGGGTGTCGCTTGCTTCCTGGAGACGTCGTCGTGGGTCTCGTTCTTGTGCTAGGGTTCTGAGTGAAAACTTTTGTCCGGTTATTCAGACTCGGCAGCGGCGACGCTTCACGCCGTTATCCTCCTAGGGTCGTTGTCTTGGAGCTCAGGAGTCTTCGACCAGGCAGTGTGATGTTTGGCTTGTCCTAGGTTCATGTTGTATCTCTCGATCTGCTTTGTAAGGGGACCTCCCCACCATATTGTATCGTTCGGCCATGTACTTTGATGTGTTGCTTTATATGTAAAACGGGGCGAAAGCCTATTTCGGAAACTTATTAGAAATCATACCCTGCATATCATTGCCCTTCAAGAAGAATTCACGGTTGAAGTAGAATATATTTCTTGAACAATAAACAGTGGCTCGACAATATTACTGATGTTTACAACTCACAAACAAAACAACATTACACAGCACATCCATACATTTTTTTTCCAGACTGCACCCATGCTTATTTATTCGGCAGATTAACTGAACGAAGTGGAGACTTGCATGGGCCTTTATTCCAGTATAGGCTAATTAAGCTAGCTTAGCCAATCTTGGGAACCTCTGCCACCGTATCGACCCAGACGCGAACGCGATTCAAATCGAAGTCTGCTGTCACAATAGTACTTCCTACCGGGACAATTCTGACTTTGAGGTCCGGCCGGTCCGCCTTGATCTTCTCCTTCGCCTCCTTGATCGTGCGCCCGACCAGCTCCGGCCACTCCGTCTTGGGACCGTCGCCTGGCGTGCTCATGTTGGAAACGAAATTGGACAAACGCCTGCAAGTAGTAGTGCTTCCTGGTCAACATCAGCGAAATGAATTTTCAGTTCCCATTTAAGTAGGCTTCACTTTTAGCTAGGCCACATCTCAATCCAGCAGTTGGTCTTCGGCTTAATTTTTCCTTTATAAGTTTGTAAGTAGTACTCCTAGTTTGGAGCATGTAAAGAAAACACTTTCTAAGTACAAAAAAGAGAAAATAGTGAATAATATGAAAAGAGAGAAGACAATGGATACTATGAATTTCTGATCATGCTGCTAGAGATGCCCGCGATAAATGATAATCTAAACCGAAGAATAGATAGGATAACAAAGATCTACTCAAAAAATAGTGAGGAAAGACATGGTACTCACCACCAGCTCTATGTACCTCTATGTGATTTGGTCGTTTCTAGCACTGGCTTGCTTTCCAGATGTGGATGTTTGGATGAAGCTGCCATGTATTTATAGGCAATGCTAAATAAATACTCCCTCCGTTCCATAATATAAGAACGTTTTTGACACTAGTGTAGTGTTAAAAACGTTTTTATATTTTGGGACAGAGGGAGTAAAAAAGAGATGTTTGGAAGCCGTGTCTGCGCAAGCTTCTCATGGCATCCATGCACATTCACGTGCATGTTGAAATGTTGCTATTGTCAACATTTCAGGCTCCGCAAGCCCGCACACGTTGATACGTGTAGGTATGAAGGTTTGACCAAAACCTTATCATCTTATAGCAATGATGACTAGATACAAATGCAACTACTAGTTCACAAAGATAATTGAGACATTGCAAGAAGTAACGAACATTTTTCTAGTGTGTGATGCTAAATTGCGGGTCAAGGCGTGACCGTATGGTTAGGACGTGATAGCTTCACGACAAGTAATAAATTAAGTTTGGAGGAGCCGATACGGTGGAAATGTATCTATTTTTCTGGCCACTTTGTGTATAATGTGACATATAACTTTACCCTAATAAATAAATCTCATCGTTACAAGCATTGTTTTTGGCAAAAACCCAAAATTGTGTTTGTGAATGTGTAGGAATTTAAATCTAGAGAAAATAATATAAAAATATATTCCAGAGTTTCAGAAGAAAAATAATGGCACACAAAACAAAACTTGGCATGGTCCACACTTGGGGCTCTCACACCCAGGTCGTGCATCTAGGGCCTGGGTATGGGTGTGCTGGCCCTAGGTGCACCTCATGAGGCTTCCCTTAGGGCATCTACAACGCTTGCCACACATGCGCCTCATGCGGGAAAGAAAGAATGAAGCGCCCGCTGTATATCTTTGTGTCCTAGCGCATCTTCAGGAGGCATCCCGCGTTGGAGATGCCATTATGATTACAAAATAACGGGTTCAACCGAAAACCGAAAAGATTGTTTTTCCTTTTTTTTCTTCCACGACGAGAGACGATGTCTCTACCGATCTTTATTTAAGGGATAGATCAGATTGCCTTCTCCGCTGTCGGGGAGGCCTCCTCTCCGCAGTCGTTGACACCATGTGTTCCACCATCGATGATGTCATGTTTTTCCGCTCATGTGTGAGCGATTTGGGTATGAGATGGATGGGAATTGGGTGATGTCAATCATATAATAGTGTTATTTTAGCCGATGTAACAGTGTTTTGATGTTATATTAGTGGCTCTAGTTCTATTGTTGTTCTTGAACTATTGTTTCTTGCAACTTTGTTGTTTGTAATGTAGCAATGTTTTCTTTCTTCAACTAGGGACCAAAAGTAGCAACATTTTGGAACTGAATCATATATATTATCATGATGTTAATTTTTTAGATTATTTCTATAAGTTGTTTCGCCTTTATATCTCCAAATAGGTGCCCCTAAGGGCAACATACCAGAATATCATGGGTGTGGACGATGATTTGTGGATCAAATGTGTCCATTCAATGCTATTGTGTTGCTTCGATGGCCTTGAAAAATGATCATCTTAGTTAAACTATATATATTCACTGTGACTTGTGGGGTGGGACAAAAGATGGCGGATACCTATATATGTACATCTAATAACATTAGGAACACATGCCTACATAGACAAAAGTACATGTATTTCGAATTACTTGCTCAACTAAATATACACAATCATATGAGTAATTATCATCCATTCGATGTTCCATATTCCACCCTCGCATTTTAATATTCTCAGCTTGCTTTTACTAGTTTTGGCTACCATCTATAGCCATCACTTTTATTTATTTATTGTCAACAATCACCAATATCCTTGCACACCATCCAATGCCTTGATGCAACATGGAGCGTTGATGTCGCGACACCTCTCTCCTTCATCAGCTCGAAGTCGCGCATGCCGTTGAATTTGTGGTGCTTCTTATCCCCATCGCGTTAATGTTGTATGAAGCCTCAATATTGTGACCTCGCTTGCTTTCACTAAATTGAAGCCATGTGAATCCTCGACATTGCATGCCACCTCCATCGCCTCAACTCCAAATATAGCCTCGGAGCCGTGAAGTCCTGATGCGTCTCAAATGTATCTATATTTTTTCCATTTAATGCTACTTTTATATCGTTTATACACAGTTTACCACTTTTTATAGGATTTTAGTGGACTAGCCTATTATATAGTGCCCAGTGTGAACTGTTGTTTTGTACATGTTTTTGGAAATTTCAAAATTATTATTTTCCAAGCACTAAGAAATCAAATAAAAATATGTTGCAAAGATTCAACACCAGAACGACACTACGGGCCGGAGAGCCGCCAGGGGAGGCCAGGTACACCAAGCGGGTGGGCCACGCGACTAGACCCCCTAGTCGCGTCATATGGCCGCACCCCCCCCCCCTAGTGATCAGCTCCGCCGAATGTTGGTCCCCTGGATCTATATATACCCAAGAACCCTATATTTATCGAGATTTTTTACGTTGCGGCCTGGATGCATTTCGAGGTGACCCAATCTGTAGTCCTTTTCCGGTACTCTATTGGAGGGGAAAATTATTACCGGAGCCATCTACATCAACCTTATTGCTCCGATGATCATGCGTGAGTAGTATTCCTTCAGTAGATATGTGGCATCTCCTCTTGTTTCTCAATACAAAGATCACATGAGCTGCCCTACATGATTATGATCCATCCGATGTAATTTCTGATGTGTTTGTTGCAATGTGATGGATTGTCACTTTATTATATATGGATTTCTATTTGGTTTATTTGAGTTCTTTGATGCATGATTTATATACATGCATGCTCTTCAATCTAGTAGTCTTGCACTGACCATGTTTAAATGAATGATCTTCAAGAGAGAGAGTTATGTATGCAACACGGGTTTAACCTTGGAAGTAATCTATCTTAGTGACATAAAAACAAGAAAGATCTTGTATTATGTCATTGCCACTGAGGATAAAAAGATAGTTGCCTAGTTATCTACTGATAAACGGGAGGTAAAGATAATACTCTATCGACATTATGTCACCTTGCTTCATGCAATACTCTATTTTACTTAATACTTTGAAATGTATGATGGAATTGTATTTCAAGTGGAGTACTAGATATAGATGCAGTTGAATAATGGTCTACGCTATGTAAGTACGTTAGGCCCATATGCAATCATGACATCTATGATTACTCATAACACTGTAATTTAATCAATATGCAACTATAATTTGTTCACCACACATATGTTACTTTTGGAGTGATGCCACTAGTGAAATTATGGATCCCGGCACTTTATTCCTCATAAATACAACATTGTTTGCTTTTTTCTATTCTTTTACAATCCAAACTTTTACTTTCATCAATTAAAAAATCTATTCTAACCACACACTACATTAATTCTTGTAAATAGCAAAGATAGTAGGATTGACAACCTCAGTAGTCTAAGTTGGGGACCAACAGAAGTTTTCTAGTTGTGTCCATGTGTTGATAATTGACTCGTTAAAGAACTCCCCGGATTGATACATTGGTTATAAACTGAGGGAAACGCACTTCGTGCTATAAACTGTTGCTCTTTGATACTTATATCCTTCATTATCTTGTGGAAAGAGTTTGTTGGGCCCCAAAGTGCAAGTGTTTGTAGATGCAGCCAGTCTTCCCACCATTGAGACTCAGGGTATCAATCCACGGGGTCCTGATTTAAAACAAATGGTCAGTACCTGCACACAAATAAGACACTTCGCTTCGTCTGCAAGGGTATCCACCTTACTAGTCTTCCTAGTTATAAGTATTAATGTATTTTGTGGTTGGAAGTAGTGGTTGCAAGAAAGTGAACAAACCAGTTCAAAGTGTAAACAATAATAAAAAGGGTTGATCGAGGTTGTGATCATAAGGAATAATGCACTGGGATCCATAACTTCACTAGTGGCATCTCTCTGGAAAACATAGTATATGTGTGGTGAACAAATCACAGTTGCACATCGATTAAATTGAAGTTTCATGATTGACCTTACATGTCATGATTGCATATATGCGTTACCACCTTGTATCCATAGACTGTTATCCAATTGCATATGTAGCTAATACTCCACTAGAGACTGCTATTCGGCATGCATCTCTAAGTATTAAGTAAAAATAGAGCATTGCATTAAGCAACATGACATAATGTTGATAGTATATTGTCTTTACATCCGGCTCATCACTCAGACAACTAGGAAACTATCTTTTTTCCATTAACACAATACAATCCCTTTTCTCTTTTCGTCACTGAGATGGATTACTTGCAAGACTAAACCCGAATAATATACACAACTCCCTCTTGGGGATCATTTATGTAAGATTGAAACAACGACCTAGGATTTACACCCACAGCCCATGTACGGGGAGAGGAACCACAATGATGCTCCGAACAGGGGTGTGATACCCACATGCATCACCGATGCCGAAACGCGGAACTTTGTCTTGGAGTCTCACTCACGCCACACCAGGGTACCAAGGTTGCCAACCAACTCAGAGGGTAGGCCCACCACCACGAGATTGAGGCTTCTAGATCACGATTTGTGAGCTGTTAATTCCGAGGTAGAACCACCACCAGGACCACCGCCAATGTGTGGTTTCTTTCATGGTCGCTCGGTTCGCTGTTGACCGGTCATGGTCAGTTGTTGTCCATTGACTTTTCAAAAAATGAATTTAGAAAAACAGGAATTCAAAAACAAATGCTCATGAATTTTCAAAAAGTTTGTGAACTCAAAAAAGTTCACGGGTTTGAAAAAAGAACTCGCTAACTTGAAAAGTTCACAGGGTTTGAAAAAAGAAACTCGTGGGTTTAAAAAAGTAAAAAAACATGGAGTTAAAAAAAGTTCATGGATTTGAAATAAAGTACCTGCATCGATAAAGTTCATGGATTTGATAAAAGTTCATGCATTTGAAAAACTTCACAGATTAAAAAAATCATGATTTTTTTTATGAATTTGAAAAGGTTCATAAATTTTAAAAATTTAGAAAAACTTTGCTAATTTGAAAATAGATCAATAATTTGAAAAGGAAAATAAAATGAAAAATACTAAGAGACATTGAACGGAAGCTTCCAGAAGCTTCCCAAGCCAGGTTCTGGAAGCTTCCCAAACCGGAATGAAGCTGTCGTTTGAAAACGCTTATCAAACGCGAAGGAGAGCATGTGCAACAGTTGCAAAAACGCGTGTAACTGGCGCGACAGGTGCCAAATCAGGTTTGGGCTAAAAAAATGCGTGAGGGATGTATGTCACATGTATTGATTCCTCCTAAAATCTAAAAAGTGCCTACGCACTATTTGATGTTCCCGAGCGGCCGCTCTATCACACACATGCATGTGTATTTATTTTGTCTCGTAGCGCATGTGGGTGCTGGCATTAAATGTATTCACACTAGTTCTATCAGTTAGAGAAAACAGATCCACGTACATTTATTTTGGGATTTCAAATTATTTTAAAGTCATATCTTTTAAACCACATGTCGGAATTCAGTTCCGTTTTCACCGTTGGATTCATCGCGACGAGATCTTTGAAATTAGATTCTGCATGGGTATGTTTCGACGAATTGTTTTTGATGCCAACTTTTGGTGCTATATGGTGCAACTAAATTACTTCATTGTGCAATTTTAGTACTATATGGTGTAGCTTTTTTTAGTTGCACACACATTGATATTTAGTTGGCAGGGAGACTAGTTGCACACACATATGCTCTGTTGGCTTGTAATTTAGTCTAGTTGCACACACATTGATGTTTAATTGGCAGGACACTAGTTGCACACACATAGTTGCACACACATATGCGCAATTGATGCGGCAATGTAGTCTAGTTGCACATATATTGATATTTAGTTGGCAGGACTAGTTACACACATATATGCTCAGTTGGCGCGGCAATGTAGTCTAGTTGCACACATATTGATGTTTAGTTGGCAAGACTATTGGCACACATATGCTCAGTTGGCGCGGTAATGCAGTCTAGTTGCACACACATTAATATTTAGTTGGCAGGACTATTAGTATACACATATGCTCAGTTGGCGCGGCAATGTAGTCTAGTTGCATACACATTGATGTTTAGTTGGCAGGAAGACTAGTTCATCGAAATATCCCCATGCGGGATCTACTTTCAAAGAGCACGTCGCGAGGGTTTCAGCGGTGAAAATGGATCTGAATTTCGACACACGGATTGAAAGTTATGCCTTTTTAAAATTTTAAAATCACAAAAAATGCGAACAAACACATGCACATGCATATGCATGTACAGAAGGAGATGCATATGCTGGCATTTAATACGCAGCAGGAAAAGAGACTACTAGATGACCAGTCTAATTAAAAGGGAAGACAAGAAATTACCTAAAGTGCCCAGACGGCCGTGCGCCGGCTAGACCTGGCCTTGATTCCTTTATAGAAAAAGCCTACAGGCCACGTCTAGTGCGCCGACCCAGTAGTGCGGCTTGTTCCCTGCCCATTGTAGGTTATTTCAGGCTGGTTTTCTATGGGTTTTTTTCTTCTTTTTCATCTCTTTTGTTTTTTCTTTGGTTTCGTTTGTTTTCCGTGACTTTTTTCCATTTCTCTCCATTTTGCTTTTGTTTCCTTTATTTTCTCATTGTTTTGTTTGTTTGTTATACTATTGTTTTCCTTATATTTCTTTCTTGGTTTTCTTTGGTTTTCCTCTCTTTTCTTTTTTTAGTCTTCTTTTTCTTTTTAGTTTTCTTTTTCAACACATATCTCTTTTTTAAGTACACAATGTACATTTTTAGAGCACATCTTAATTAATTTTGTGATAGATGTTGGAATATATTTTAAAATGTGTCATTCATTTTTCAAAAAATAAATCTTTTGAACACTTTTTTGACTGTATGGTAACATTTTTCTGAAAATAGATGTTTTACATTTTTAATGGCAATAAAAAATTCTAAACTACACAAACATATTTTCATTTGCATACTATACAAATGTTAGAGAAACTTCATGGAAATTTTTTGGAGAGGTATGATTATTTATCTAAAATGTCACATACATTTTTAACGTATGGTTTTTGTCACATTGTATATAATTTTTTTTAAATGTCACGACATTTTTATGAAACACAGAAATATTTCCGTAAAATATCATGTAAACTTTCTAAATGATATGAATTTTATTGTGTAAGTACACAAGTTTTTTTAAAAAATATACACATTAAAAACGCATGTATTTTTTAAAACATCAGAATATTTTTATTGGGACAAACATTTTTTTTTGAAGTTATCAACATTTTATTAAAACAGTGCTAACACTTTTCTACTAGGTTATTTTTTTTCAAATTCCTGATTAATTTTCTGAAGAAAAATTAAGTTTGTCACAATATGCATTTACAATATAAATAAAAAGGAAAAGGAGAAAATCGAGTGACATCAGCCCGACAAGCCTATCATACTCGAACGGTCCACCACCGCGCCCTGCAGGCGAGGTAGCGATGTGCATTGCAGTAAGCCAGTACACAAGTGAAATGAGCTCTATGGTATGCACGACGGCAGGCCCTTCATGAAAGCATCTTTCACAGTCCGCTATATATTCACAACTTCATCATGAAGTATATCCGAGAGCTGGAGGAGTGCAAACCTAAGAAAGTACCAAGCACTGTATGTGCAAATAATTAACGATCATAGCCAAGGTGGATTCCACCACCGCTGGGGATTGCAAAGATTACAATGGACATCACTGTTTGTAGGAACAATATGGAGGGCTCTTTCAGTGCCATTTGCAGAGACTGTCGGTGTTTTCTTGGGCGCTTCGGTTATCAAGATTCAAGGGATCACGGATCCTGCTACTCTAGAAGCCTTAGCGTGTCGGGAGGCCCTTGCACTTGCATCAGATTTATCCTTGTCGCAGGTAATCATCGCTTTTGTTTGCCAAGGAGTTGTCCAAGACATCGACCAACGAACGGGGGGTGTATACGCCAGTACTGTCAAGGAGATAATGGGGACCGCAAGAATTTTTCTCCATTGTACCTTCATCTTTGAGGGTTGATCTACCAACCTCGAGGCACGCAGCCTCGTTAAGCCTACTTTCGGTCTGAATTATGGGCATCATTTGTGGCTTATAAACCCACCAAATCTTCATTGTATCCCTAAGAACATTACTGAGCAATAACGGAAGTGTATTTAGACTTAAAAAAGAGTGAAATGAGCCACAGGGCCAAAGCCAGGGGCCTGGGAAGTATCCTTGCCATGCCAATAGCTATCATAAGATACCCTGTTGTAGTACTCCGTTCCATAATATAGTGCGGTTTAGATGTTCAAAATGTCAAACTTTGACCAAATTTTATAAAGAAAAATATCTAGAATTATAATCTATACCTAATAATAAAAGGGCTATTTCTTCTGGCAGTGCGTTATCAAAATTGTCTTCGATGTTGCAAAATATTAACCACCGATGCGACCTATAAGTGATAAAAAAACATTTCGCACAGGGGAATCCTCGCCTGAGCCGGCCCATGCAGTAGGAACATTCTATACTGTGCTCTGTGCGCTGGGATAAGACACAGTGTGCCTGTTTGGCCCGGCCCATGTCTGGGGGCCTTTTTTCAAATTTCTTTTTAAATTTTTCTTTTTTCCTTTTCGTCTTCCTTTTTTTCCACTTTAAATAATTTGGGACTACCAACAAGTTCCAAAAATTAAAAAAAGAGCATTTTTCCGGTTCAAAAAATGTTCATGAATTGAAAAATATCCTAAAATTTCAAAAATTATCCGTGACTTACAAAATAGTTTATTGATTCATAACACATTCACTGATTCAAAAAAATGATCATGCATTTCAAAAATTGTCCGTTAAAACAAAAAAAATATTCGTGAATTTCAAAATTGTTCCACCAATTTCCAAAAAATGTTCATCGATTCTAGAAATGTTTGCCTATTCATGAAAAATGTTTTAAAAAATGTTTACAATTAGAAAAAGGCTTGCAAATAGTATAAATGTTCATGAATTCAAAAAATGTTCATGATTTTATAAAATGTTTGAAAATCTGTATAAATGTTCATGAATTTGAATTTTTTTCACAATTTCAGGTATTTTCATGAGTTTTAAAAAATGTTCATGATTTTTAAAAATTGTTCACGATTCCATGAAAATGAGTGATAGTGTATCTCGGTGATGCAGTAAAATGTGGTCACGGTCATTGGAGATTGTGATATATTTTTTCTCCCGTTGCAACGCACAGACCGTTTTGCTAGTATAAAATAAATACCATTAGATGCATTATGAGATATATTGTATTTATTTTGACATTTTCCTTCCTTGGATAAATTTGATCAAATTGCGCACTATATTATGAAACGGATAGGAGGGAATACACACTAAGTTAGAATAGTGCAATGGTAGTACATATCGGAAGTGGATCCTCTAACATCTTCAAGGGATGTCACGAAGCTACAGTGAAATGTGTGTGTAAAACGAAAAAGGGATGTTAGGGTACCGTAGCATGTACAAAAATATGTGTACACGATTTACTGTAGTATGTACAAAAATAAATCAAAAAATAATTTTATTGCACCATAATTTTGTTTGTACGTAATTTTTGTAAATATATATAGTAGATTTGTAATTTGCAAAATTAATTATAATCATTTTAGGCTTAATCATATGGATGTGAAGGAGGGATGTCACGGTTACTGTAGCTTACGTGACATCCTTTGAGGATGTTAGAGGATCCGGTTCCGTACATATCGTGCACAGACTAAGTGCAGTTTAATTGTTGCACACTCCTCCTGAGCGCCGTGTAATGGCCGAGGAGTTGATTGCACGCAATGGAAGCCTGGTTGCACGACGCTGAAGCTGAAGTTAACAGATCTCCAAATGAGACAACAAATCTTGCGCACCTACGTACGTACGACACATCAAGGCCATCATAATTAGCATATCCAAGGTGAGCCTGCCACGACTGGTAATGTGATGAGACACGAAACTTGAACCACCGAATCATGTCACGGGAGTACTCCGTTCTACGTGTTGTGTTGGGCAACCGGCCGGCCACCAGAACACCATGAAAATTGTACAACCTTCGTCCAAAATTAACTGTCGTTGAAATGAGCGGACGTCCGTTTGAAACTCCTCGTTTGTTCATCAAAACTTGCATGTTCTTACTGACAGCAACTTGAACTTCGCTCTTACGTGCAGTTTAACTTCGCTCATTCCGAGAAGCTTCTTATCGGTTATTGTTTCTATTACTAGTATTTCTTCAAAATGCCAAAACCTAACAACCACGTCGTGGTTGTCTGCTAATATTCGATGCTAACTAGTATCCAGCTAATCCTTTTTTTAGTGACAAGGCGACAGGGTTTTTTCCAAAGAGAATATAGGAGGCATACTAATTATCGTCTGTGGGCCTGTCAGATTAAAATACTTGTGTTAGTGCGAGTGATTAGGCCAGTCTTCAGTAAACTAGTGTTAGATCTAGATATTCGTACCACTCAAAAATAAAAAGATCTAGATATTCGAGCCGTTACTAAATCTTTCCACGTGGTGGACAGTGATCTTTCCACGGCGCAATGGTCCTCGGCAATGATTTAAGGTGATTTCATACTTGCCTATTGATAAGTTTGAGTCTCAGGCAAATACAGTAGTGTATATAGATATCTCATTAGAGATGCTTGAGCCATTTAGAAGGAAGGTCATAGCTATGTAATTGGAGGTCCCGTCATGAAATATGAAGTTGACCTACATGATATCTCAACTAATGCCTTTTTTATTCGTACAAATTTTACTGTCTCTGATACGAATCAATTGACACAGCCTCTAATTCGGATTGGAGGGAGTAACATTTTCTAACATGCTAGTCTTGAAACTCTTAAGAGATTAGACACCTTTGAAAATAAAGAAAATATATTGATGTCCCTAGATGGTCGATTGTCTTATAGTCTCAAATGGGCCAATAGCGTGTTGCACGGTTGCCTCTTCGTCATTGGAGCCCGCCAATCATTGCTAATCATGGATAAGATGGCATCAAAGCCATGGTCATAACGAACCATCGCCCTAGAGAAGAAACCATCGAAGACGTTACCACCGAAAGATCCAAGATCCCAACCTCCAAACAAGCTGACAAGCCTCACTCCGGACCGAAGGTCACACCTAGGAGGCAAAGCGAAGCTGCCCTCGCCACCATGTTGACAAACCCTGTAAACCCTAACTCAACGACCAGAGAGACTAACATGAATCTACGCCAATTGAGCCATCTACACGACCGCAACCGACACTGTTGAGATGAGGAGACTCAAGAAAACATTATTGACCAGATCGGCACCGTCGCCACCAACCTACTAAAAACTCCAAAGCGAAGGGAGGGGGAGAACTCCATTCAGTAGGTCGGGGCCTCCCTGCACTCCATTCAAGTCAATGAAGGAGGGATGACCTACAAACGGATGAGGTGTGGCGGCGCAGTGTGCCCAGAAAAATCTCAATGCGT
Source organism: Triticum aestivum (assembly GCF_018294505.1). Taxonomy (NCBI): domain Eukaryota; kingdom Viridiplantae; phylum Streptophyta; class Magnoliopsida; order Poales; family Poaceae; genus Triticum; species Triticum aestivum. Next base: position 112,039,602 of record NC_057799.1, on the reverse strand, counting down.
TTTAATAATGTAAAATGTGTGAAATGAGATAAAAAAATATTTGCGTCGAAGTAAGGCAGTAGAGCGTATATATGAATGGATTATGACATCAAGCAGGTTTCTAGGTGGCCGATCCTATCAGTTTATGAGCAACAAAAACAACGACCCCATGTCGATCGAGAGAGGGAAAACGAAAGGAAAACCAAAAGTAAACGCAAAAGCCACCTTCCCTGATCCGATCCATTCCGGCACAACCCCCCACCCGGGTGGTAACTCGACCGTTAGTTCCAAACCCTCCGTCCAACATAAAAGGACTTCCACCACGCAACGCAACGCCCCCGATCGCTTCGCTCTCTCACTCACGGAAGCCAAACACTTTGCCTCCGGCCGGCCACCAGCTTACCTCCGGGTTGCCCAGTTCCAGTTCCAGTTTCAGCAGGCCAAGAGCAAGAAACCCGGCAACAATGCCTCACCACCACGGCGCGCTCCCCGACGAGGAGGCCCCGTCGCCACGGCCCTCCGCGGCCGGCTGCTACACCTTCCTCCGCTCGGCCGCCTCCCGCCGCGGCCACGGCCACGGATACCGGCGCCTCGAGTCGGCGTCCGTCGGCGTCGACGTCGTGAGGGTGGAGGTCGGCACGACGGGGAAGGCGAGGAGCGTGTTCCACGTGGACCCGGCGGTGCTGGAGGCCGAGCCGGTGCGCAGGTTGGTGGCCGCGGCGGGAAGGCGCACCGCGGGCGGCGCGGTGGCGGTGACCGTGGACGCGCTGCTGTTCGAGCACCTGCTCTGGCTGGCCGCCACCGACGGCGCGGCCGCCGACGACCTGTCGGAGATCGTCGAGTTCTACTCGGAGGAGGAGGACGACGAGGAGCACCACGACGACGGCCACGGGTTCAAGCTCAAGCGCTAGTTAAGCCTCTTCAAGCTATAAATTCGATTCATCTAATGATGATTCTCATCGTATTACGCACGTACGTGTACACCATAGCATGTACTACTACTCCGTGCAGTAATCCGATCATCCTCTAGTACGTACACTAATTAAGCTGCATGATCCACGCATGTGTCCGTGGATCGATTCAACTGGATGCAGGTTCATAGCGCGAAAGAGCGTGGAACCTGGTTGATTACTTTATGTACGCTTATTATTGGGTTAATAAATAATGTGATGATGGAAGAAACATTTGTTTGCAACAAACACATGATGGACACTTGATGTCTGGCATCCACTGCAGATTCTCTTGCGAGCCTGCTGCTTTTGGCCGTCGCCTAGGTGCGTAGAACTGCAACACCCGCCGTGGCGACGGATTTCCGAGCACGACGACTCTTGGTGAAAAAGAGTCGATGGACCGGACGTGGCAACTACCCTGAGCGGTCGTGGATGGCCTCAGTGTCAATGATCAGTAGTGTGGCAGGGGCAGGCAGGAGGCCACATGGATGATGGGCAGACGGTGTCGGCCGGCCAGCCGGAGCATCCCAAGTGCCAAGGTGTGCCTCCAACCAGCACGACGCTCCGTCGCCGGTAGGCTCCCCGGCCGGCGGCGGCGGGCCAGGTAGGTGCTGCTGCAGCGCTAGCTAGCCGACGTGCGGGGGCGAAAATTGTTGCTCCCGGGTCGATGTCGTCGAGGCGTATCTGTGATGGATTGGATCGGTTGCCTAGGCCCCAATCAAATCAAACAGAATGCAGGCGATGTACTTAAGGCTTAAAGCGACACGAGACGTGACGACAGCCGCCGGATATGCGACGAGGTCGCTGCCTGAATATGTTAAGCCTGCCTGCGTGCATGATCTTCCACGGAAGGTGCATTACATATGCAGCAGGCCTCGTCGCCATCCCTTCGTCTCTACGGGATCAGCTACGGCTATATACAGCTTACTTACTTACCCAGCACCTACCTTGCGATGCAGACGCGCGAGCTAGAATCCAACACGCCATGCCAAAAGGGTCGAGGCTCACGACACGATCCACAGCCGGCGCCCCGGTTGAGCTGAACACCGGGAGTCGTTGGTTCGCCTCCATCCCAACTTCAACTCGTGTCACCTCACCTCTCGCACCGGAGCGTCACCACGTGCAGAGCGATGCGCTCGACATGAAGAGCCCATGGCTTCCCTGGGGACTTAACTTGCTGCTACGTGGAAGGAACCCGACACCCGCATACCATACCGGCGTCGGCATGGCCAGCGATCTGGTTTCGTCAGCAGCAAACCGCCGCATGGTGGTGTCACCATCATCTGAACTTGCCATGTTCTGTCAACTGTCCTGGTATCACTTGGAGCGGCATCGCTGCCAAAAAAACAGATAACGTACAGCCGGATCATAATTGTTGAACATGTGTACATGTACGTAGGTCTGGGTTCTGTATGCAGTACCTGTAGTATTTGTCTTTCTCTGTATGTACGTGTACCTTAGGAGACAAGATACCGGACGCACCCCTTGTACCTATATATATGTGCCTAGTGCACTATCAATCAATTATCGATGCATCAAATCATTCTCTACATGGTATCTATCGCAAGTCGATCTTCCAGCTTCCGCTAACCCTAGCCGCCGTCTCGGGCCGCCGCCGCCGCCGCGACCTCCCGCCGCCGCCCCAAGCCGCCGCTACCACCCCTCCTCCCCGCGCGCCACCTCCCCACCGCGCGCCTCCACGCCGCGCCGCCCCTTCCCGCCGCGCCGCCTGCCTCCCGCCGCTGCGCCGCCTCTCCTTAGTCGCGCCGCCGCCTCCCTCCCCACGATCTCATCGCCATGTCTTCCAACGCCTCCACCTACTCCAACCCCTTCGCCGTCGACCCTGCCGAGATCCGCGACATCAACATCTATGCACGCGTCCTCGTGACCCTCGACGCCTCCAACTCCACGTACTTCACGTGGAAGACGTACTTCACGCTGCTCTTCCGCGAGAACAATCTCGTGGATCACGTGGATGGCACCGTGGACTCCCGCACCATGGTGGCCGACGCCGAGTGGACCGCGATCGACGCCACGATCATCCGGTGGTTCTTCACCACCATCTCCAAGACTTGTTCCACACGGTCGTGAGTGCCGGCGACGACGCCCACGCCATGTGGGTCAAGCTGAACGGCCTCTTCACCGACAACAAGCTTCAGCGCCGCGTTTTTTTGCAGCAAGAATTTTTTGACTGTCACCAGGATGAACAGTCCATTGATGACTACTGCCGCCGCCTGAAGACGTTGGCGGACGAGCTCCGTGACATTGGAGACAAGGTGGATGACGACCTCCTCCTCAGCACGCTCACCGCCGGCCTCAACGAGGACTTCGGCAACGCCGCCTCTAACCTCACCTTGATGCCGGAGCCCTCCTTCCCCAAGTTTGTGGCGTACTTGAGGTTGGAGGAGCGCCGGATGAAGGGGGTCAAGAAGCGTGTGCAGCACCACGCCCTCGCCGCCGGCACCTCCCGCGGCGCCCCTCCACCGACCGCCCCACCCGCGCCGCGCCAGCAGCCGCCGCCACCAGCGCCTCCGGGGTACTTCCCCCTCCCGCCCGCGCCTCCCGCCCCTCCCGCTGCCCCCAGCAGCCGGGTGGCGGGTGCCGCGGCAACCGCCGCGGGGGCGGCCGCAAGCAGCAACAGGCGCCGGGGGGGGGGGGGGGGCGTCAGCAGCAGGTGACTCCCCCATGGACGTACGACACCAACCCGTGGACCGGCGTCGTCCACGCCTACTCCATGCCGGTCCCTCGGGCTCCGGCTCCGGGCATCCTTGGGCCCCGCCCGGTGAGTCACCAGGCCCTCTTCGCCGCGCAGAACGCCGCTCCCTACAGCGGCTATGGTACCGCCCCCCTGCCGGCGCCCGCCTACGGGTCCGCGCCGGCCTATGGCGCCGCCGCCGCGCCGGCCTATGGGACCGCGCCCTCCTTGTTGGGAATCGTAGCATAATTTTAAAATTTTCCTACGTTTACCAAGATGCATCTATGGAGTATACTAGCAACGAGGGGAAGGGAGTGCATCTACATACCCTTGTAGATCGCGAGCGGAAGCGTTCCAATGAACGTGGATGACGGAGTCGTACTCGCCGTGATCCAAATCACCGATGATCGAGTGCCGAACGGACGGCACCTCCGCGTTCAACACACGTACGGTGCAGCGACGTCTCCTCCTTCTTGATCCAGCAAGGGGGAAGGAGAGGTTGATGGAGATCCAATAGCACGACGGCGTGGTGGTGGATGTAGCGGTTCTCCGGCAGGGCTTCGCCGAGCTTCTGCGCGAGAGAGAGAGGTGTTGCAGGGGAGGAGGGAGGCGCCCAAGGCTGTAGTGTGCTGCCCTCCCTCCCCCCTTTATATAGGCCCCTGGGGGGTGCGCCGGCCCTGGAGATGAGATCCAAGGGGGGGGCAGCGGCCACAAGGGGGGGAAGGGGTTGCTTGCCCCCCAAGGCAAGGGGGAACTCCCCCCTAGGGTTCCCAACCCTAGGCGCATGGGGGAGGCCCAAGGGGGGCGCCCCAGCCCACTAAGGGCTGGTTTCCTTCCACTTTCAGCCCACGGGGCCCTCCGGGATAGGTGGCCCCACCCGGTGGACCCCTGGGACCCTTCCGGTGGTCCCGGTACAATACCGGTAACCCCCGAAACTTTCCCGGTGGCCGAAACTTGACTTCCTATATATAATTCTTCACCTCCGGACCATTCCAGAACCTCTCGTGACGTCCGGGATCTCATCCGGGACTCCGAACAACTTTCGGGGTTTCCGCATACATATATCTCTACAACCCTAGCGTCACCGAACCTTAAGTGTGTAGACCCTACGGGTTCGGGAGACATGTAGACATGACCGAGACGCCTCTCCGGTCAATAACCAACAGCGGGATCTGGATACCCATGTTGGCTCCCACATGTTCCACGATGATCTCATCGGATGAACCACGGTGTCGAGGATTCAATCAATCCCGTATGCAATTCCCTTTGTCAATCGGTATGTTACTTGCCCGAGATTCGATCGTCGGTATCCCAATACCTTGTTCAATCTCGTTACCGGCAAGTCTCTTTACTCGTACCGCAATGCATGATCCCGTGACTAACGCCTTAGTCACATTGAGCTCATTATGATGATGCATTACTGAGTGGGCCCAGAGATACCTCTCCGTCACACGGAGTGACAAATCCCAGTCTCGATCCGTGCCAACCCAACAGACACTTTCGGAGATACCCGTAGTGCACCTTTATAGTCACCCAGTTACGTTGTGACGTTTGGCACACCCAAAGCACTCCTACGGTATCCGGGAGTTGCATGATCTCACGGTCTAAGGAAAAGATACTTGACATTGGAAAAGCTCTAGCAAACGAAACTACACGATCTTTTATGCTATGCTTAGGATTGGGTCTTGTCCATCACATCATTCTCCTAATGATGTGATCCCGTTATCAATGACATCCAATGTCCATAGTCAGGAAACCATGACTATCTGTTGATCAACGAGCTAGTCAACTAGAGGCTTACTAGGGACACTTTGTGGTCTATGTATTCACACATGTATTACGATTTCCGGACAATACAATTATAGCATGAATAATAGACAATTACCATGAACAAAGAAATATAATAATAACCATTTATTATTGCCTCTAGGGCATATTTCCAACAGTCTCCCACTTGCACTAGAGTCAATAATCTAGTTACATTGTGATGAATCGAACACCCATTGCGTCCTGGTGTTGATCATGTTTTGCCCTAGGGAGAGGTTTAGTCAACGGATCTGCTACATTCAGGTCCGTATGTACTTTACAAATATCTATGTCTCCATTTTGAACACTTTCACGAATGGAGTTGAAGCGACGCTTGATATGCCTGGTCTTCCTGTGAAACCTGGGCTCCTTCGCAAGGGCAATAGCTCCAGTGTTGTCACAGAAGAGAGTCATCGGGCCCGACGCATTGGGAATCACCCCTAGGTCGGTTATGAACTCCTTCATCCAGACTGCTTCCTGCGCTGCCTCTGAGGCTGCCATGTACTCCGCTTCACATGTAGATCCCGCCACGACGCTTTGCTTGCAACTGCACCAGCTTACTGCTCCTCCATTCAAAATATACACGTATCCGGTTTGTGACTTCGAGTCATCCAGATCTGTGTCGAAGCTAGCGTCGACGTAACCCTTTACGACGAGCTCTTCGTCACCTCCATAAACGAGAAACATATCCTTAGTCCTTTTCAGGTACTTCAGGATATTCTTGACCGCTGTCCAGTGTTCCATGCCGGGATTACTTTGGTACCTTCCTACCAAACTTACGGCAAGGTTTACATCAGGTCTGGTACACAGCATGGCATACATAATAGACCCTATGGCCGAGGCATAGGGGATGACACTCATCTTTTCTATATCTTCTGCCGTGGTCGGACATTGAGCCGTGCTCAATTGCACACCTTGCAATACAGGCAAGAACCCCTTCTTGGACTGATCCATATTGAACTTCTTCAATATCTTGTCAAGGTATGTACTCTGTGAAAGACCAATGAGGCGTCTTGATCTATCTCTATAGATCTTGATGCCTAATATATAAGCAGCTTCTCCAAGGTCCTTCATTGAAAAACACTTATTCAAATAGGCCTTTATACTTTCCAAGAATTCTATATCATTTCCCATCAATAGTATGTCATCCACATATAATATGAGAAATGCTACAGAGCTCCCACTCACTTTCTTGTAAACACAGGCTTCTCCATAAGTCTGTGTAAACCCAAACGCTTTGATCATCTCATCAAAGCGAATGTTCCAACTCTGAGATGCTTGCACCAGCCCATAAATTGAGCGCTGGAGCTTGCATACTTTGTTAGCATTCTTAGGATCGACAAAATCTTCCGGCTGCATCATATACAACTCTTCCTTAAGGAAGCCGTTAAGGAATGCCGTTTTGACATCCATCTGCCATATCTCATAATCATAGTATGCGGCAATTGCTAACATGATTCGGACGGACTTCAGCTTCGCTACGGGTGAGAAAGTCTCATCGCAGTCAACCCCTTGAACTTGTCGATAACCCTTAGCGACAAGTCGAGCTTTGTAGATGGTCACATTACCATCTGCGTCCGTCTTCTTCTTAAAGATCCATTTGTTTTCTATGGCTCGCCGCTCATCGGGCAAGTCAGTCAAAGTCCATACTTTGTTTTCATACATGGATCCTATCTCGGATTTCATGGCTTCTAGCCATTTGTCGGAATCCGGGCCCGCCATCGCTTCTTCATAGTTCGAAGGTTCACCGTTGTCTAACAACATGATTTCCAGGACAGGGTTGCCGTACCACTCTGGTGCGGAACGTGTCCTTGTGGACCTACGAAGTTCAGTAACTTGATCCGAAGCCTCATGATCATCATCATTAACTTCCTCCCTAGTCGGTGTAGGCACCACAGGAACATTTTCCCGCGCTGCGCTACTTTCTGGTTCGGAAGGGGTGACTATCACCTCATCAAGTTCCACTTTCCTCCCACTCAATTCTTTCGAGAGAAACTCCTTCTCCAGAAAGGACCCGTTCTTGGCAACGAAGATCTTGCCTTCGGATCTGAGGTAGAAGGTATACCCAATAGTTTCCTTAGGGTATCCTATGAAGACGCATTTTTCCGATTTGGGTTCGAGCTTTTCATGTTGAAGTTTCTTGACATAAGCATCGCATCCCCAAACTTTTAGAAACGACAGCTTAGGTTTCTTCCCAAACCATAATTCATACGGTGTCATCTCAACGGATTTTGACGGAGCCCTATTTAAGGTGAATGCGGCAGTCTCTAAAGCATAACCCCAAAATGAGAGCGGTAAATCGGTAAGAGACATCATAGATCGCACCATATCCAATAGAGTGCGATTACGACGTTCGGACACACCATTTCTCTGAGGTGTTCCAGGCGGCGTGAGTTGTGAAACTATTCCACATTTCCTTAAGTGTGCACCAAACTCGTGACTTAAATATTCTCCACCACGATCTGATCGTAAGAATTTTATTCTCCTGTCACGTTGATTCTCAACCTCACTCTGAAATTCCTTGAACTTTTCAAAGGTTTCAGACTTGTGTTTCATTAGGTAGACATACCCATATCTACTCAAGTCATCAGTGAGAGTGAGAACATAACGATATCCTCCGCGAGCCTCAACACTCATTGGACCGCACACATCGGTATGTATGATTTCCAATAAGTTGGTTGCTCGCTCCATTGTTCCGGAGAACGGAGTCTTGGTCATCTTACCCATGAGGCATGGTTCGCACGTGTCAAATGATTCGTAATCAAGAGACTCCAAAAGTCCATCTGCATGGAGCTTCTTCATGCGCTTGACACCAATGTGACCAAGGCGGCAGTGCCACAAGTATGTGGGACTATCGTTATCAACTTTACATCTTTTGGTATTCACACTATGAACATGTGTAACATCACGTTCGAGATTCATCAAAAATAAACCATTGACCAGCGGGGCATGACCATAAAACATATCTCTCAAATAAATAGAACAACCATTATTCTCGGATTTAAATGAGTAGCCATCTCGAATTAAACGAGATCCAGATATAATGTTCATGCTCAAAGCTGGCACTAAATAACAATTATTGAGGTTTAAAACTAATCCCGTGGATAGATGCAGAGGTAGCGTGCCGACGGCGATCACATCGACCTTGGAACCATTCCCGACGCGCATCGTCACCTCGTCCTTCGCCAGTCTCCGTTTATTCCGTAGTTCCTGTTTTGAGTTACAAATATGAGCAACCGCACCGGTATCAAATACCCAGGAGCTACTACGAGTACTGGTAAGGTACACATCAATTACATGTATATCACATATACCTTTGGTGTTGCCGGCCTTCTTCTTGTCCGCTAAGTATTTGGGGCAGTTCCGCTTCCAGTGACCACTTCCCTTGCAATAAAAGCACTCAGTCTCGGGCTTGGGTCCATTCTTTGACTTCTTCCCAGTAACTGGTTTACCAGGCGCGGCAACTCCCTTGCCGTCCTTCTTGAAGTTCTTCTTACCCTTGCCCTTCTTGAACTTAGTGGTTTTATTCACCATCAACACTTGATGTTCTTTTCTGATCTCTACCTCAGCTGATTTCAGCATTGAATATACCTCAGGAATGGTCTTTTCCATCCCCTGCATATTGAAGTTCATCACAAAGCTCTTGTAGCTTGGTGGAAGCGACTGGAGGATTCTGTCAATGACCGCGTCATCCGGGAGATTAACTCCCAGCTGAGACAAGCGGTTGTGCAACCAAGACATTCTGAGTATGTGCTCACTAACAGAACTATTCTCCTCCATTTTACAGCTGAAGAACTTGTCGGAGACATCATATCTCTCGACCCGGGCATGAGCTTGGAAAACCAATTTCAGCTCCTCGAACATCTCATATGCTCCATGTTTCTCAAAATGCTTTTGGAGACCCGGTTCTAAGCTGTAAAGCATGCCGCACTGAACGAGGGAGTAATCATCAGGACGCTGCTGCCAAGCGCTCATAACGTCTTGGTTCTCAGGGATTGGTGCTTCACCTAGCGGTGCTTCTAAGACATAATCTTTCTTGGCTACTATGAGGATGATCCTCAGGTTCCGGACCCAGTCCGTATAGTTGCTGCCATCATCTTTCAGCTTGGTTTTCTCTAGGAACGCGTTGAAATTGAGGACAACGTTGGCCATTTGATCTACAAGACATAGTGTAAAGATTTTAGACTAAGTTCATGATAATTAAGTTCATCTAATCAAATTATTTAATGAACTCCCACTCAGATAGACATCCCTCTCGTCATCTAAGTGAAACATGATCCGAGTTTAATTAGGCCGTGTCCGATCATCACGTGAGACGGACTAGTCAAGATCGGTGAACATCTCCATGTTGATCGTATCTTCTATACGACTCATGCTCGACCTTTCGGTCCTCCGTGTTCCGAGGCCATGTCTGTACATGCTAGGCTCGTCAAGTCAACCTAAGTGTATTGCGTGTGTTCCGATGCCATGTCTGTACATGCTAGGCTCGTCAACACCCGTTGTATTCGAACGTTAGAATCTATCACACCCGATCATCACGTGGTGCTTCGAAACAACGAACCTTCGCAACGGTGCACAGTTAGGGTGAACACTTTTCTTGAAATTATTATAAGGGATCATCCTACTTGCTACCGTCGTTCTAAGCAAATAAGATGCAAAAACATGATAAACATCACATGCAATCAAATAGTGACATGATATGGCCAATATCATTATGCTCCTTTGATCTCCATCTTCGGGGCACCATGATCATCTTCGTCACCGGCATGACACCATGATCTCCATCATCATGATCTCCATCATTGTGTCTTCATGAAGTCGTCACGCCAACGATTATTTCTACTTCTATGGCTAACGCGTTTAGCAACAAAGTAAAGTAATTTACATGGCGTTATTCAATGACACGCAGGTCATACAAAATAATAAAGACAACTCCTATGGCTCCTGCCGGTTGTCATACTCATCGACATGCAAGTCGTGATTCCTATTACAATAATATGATCAATCTCATACATCACATATATCATTCATCACATCTTCTGGCCATATCATATCACATATATCACTTGCTGCAAAAACAAGTTAGACGTCCTCTAATTGTTGTTGCAAGTTTTTACGTGGTTTGTAGGTTTCTAGCAAGAACGTTTTCTTACCTACGTATGACCACAACGTGATTTGCCAATTTCTATTTACCCTTCATAAGGACCCTTTTCATCGAATCCGTTCCGACTAAAGTAGGAGAGACAGACACCCGCTAGCCACCTTATGCAACTAGTGCATGTCAGTCGGTGGAACCTGTCTCACGTAAGCGTACGTGTAAGGTCGGTCCGGGCCGCTTCATCCTACAATGCCGCCGAAACAAGAAACGACTAGTAGCGGCAAGAAGAATTGGCAACATCAACGCCCACAACTGCTTTGTGTTCTACTCGTGCATAGTAACTACGCATAGGCCTGGCTCATGATGCCACTGTTGGGAATCGTAGCATAATTTTAAAATTTTCCTACGTTTACCAAGATGCATCTATGGAGTATACTAGCAACGAGGGGAAGGGAGTGCATCTACATACCCTTGTAGATCGCGAGCGGAAGCGTTCCAATGAACATGGATGACGGAGTCGTACTCGCCGTGATCCAAATCACCGATGATCGAGTGCCGAACGGACGGCACCTCCGCGTTCAACACACGTACGGTGCAGCGACGTCTCCTCCTTCTTGATCCAGCAAGGGGGAAGGAGAGGTTGATGGAGATCCAATAGCACGACGGCGTGGTGGTGGATGTAGCGGTTCTCCGGCAGGGCTTCGCCGAGCTTCTGCGCGAGAGAGAGAGGTGTTGCAGGGGAGGAGGGAGGCGCCCAAGGCTGTAGTGTGCTGCCCTCCCTCCCCCCTTTATATAGGCCCCTGGGGGGTGCGCCGGCCCTGGAGATGAGATCCAAGGGGGGGGCGGCGGCCACAAGGGGGGGAAGGGGTTGCTTGCCCCCCAAGGCAAGGGGGAACTCCCCCCCTAGGGTTCCCAACCCTAGGCGCATGGGGGGAGGCCCAAGGGGGGCGCCCCAGCCCACTAAGGGCTGGTTTCCTTCCACTTTCAGCCCACGGGGCCCTCCGGGATAGGTGGCCCCACCCGGTGGACCCCCGGGACCCTTCCGGTGGTCCCGATACAATACCGGTAACCCCCGAAACTTTCCCGGTGGCCGAAACTTGACTTCCTATATATAATTCTTCACCTCTGGACCATTCCGGAACCTCTCGTGACGTCCGGGATCTCATCCGGGACTCCGAACAACTTTCGGGTTTCCGCATACATATATCTCTACAACCCTAGCGTCACCGAACCTTAAGTGTGTAGACCCTACGGGTTCGGGAGACATGTAGACATGACCGAGACGCCTCTCCGGTCAATAACCAACAGCGGGATCTGGATACCCATGTTGGCTCCCACATGTTCCACGATGATCTCATCGGATGAACCACGGTGTCGAGGATTCAATCAATCCCGTATGCAATTCCCTTTGTCAATCGGTATGTTACTTGCTCGAGATTCGATCGTCGGTATCCCAATACCTTGTTCAATCTCGTTACCGGCAAGTCTCTTTACTCGTACCGCAATGCATGATCCCGTGACTAACGCCTTAGTCACATTGAGCTCATTATGATGATGCATTACCGAGTGGGCCCAGAGATACCTCTCCGTCACACGGAGTGACAAATCCCAGTCTCGATCCGTGCCAACCCAACAGACACTTTCGGAGATACCCGTAGTGCACCTTTATAGTCACCCGGTTACGTTGTGACGTTTGGCACACCCAAAGCACTCCTACGGTATCCGGGAGTTGCACGATCTCATGGTCTAAGGAAAAGATACTTGACATTGGAAAAGCTCTAGCAAACGAAACTACACGATCTTTTATGCTATGCTTAGGATTGGGTCTTGTCCATCACATCATTCTCCTAATGATGTGATCCCGTTATCAATGACATCCAATGTCCATAGTCAGGAAACCATGACTATCTGTTGATCAACGAGCTAGTCAACTAGAGGCTTACTAGGGACACTTTGTGGTCTATGTATTCACACATGTATTACGATTTCCGGACAATACAATTATAGCATGAATAATAGACAATTACCATGAACAAAGAAATATAATAATAACCATTTATTATTGCCTCTAGGGCATATTTCCAACACTCCTACGGCGCCGCCGCCGCTCCGGCCTTCGGGGCTGTTCCCGCGCTGGCCTACGGAGGGTTCTACCCTCCTCAGGCGCTGCCGCCGTGGGACCCGGCCTTGCTCGCTGCACTACACTCCGCCCCGTCACCGAGCTCCTATGGTGGCGGTGGTGACTGGTACATGGACTCGGGCGCCACTGCTCACATGACTGCTCATCCCGGTAACCTCACATCTGCCACTCCCGTTCATACTCCCACCCGTATCACCGTTGGTAACGGTTCCTCCCTACCCATTACTCACGTCGGTCATATGTCTTTTCCTTCTACTTCCACTCCTGTGCATATGTCTAATGTTTTTGTGTCTCCTGACTTAGTCACTAATCTTGTTTCCGTTCGTCGCCTTGCTCGTGAGAATCCTATAACTGTTGAATTTGACGACATCGGTTTTTCTGTGAAGGACGCCCGTACACGGATGGTGCTCCACCGATGTGATAGCCCGGACGAGCTTTATCCAGTGCATCCCTCCAGCGCCACCACCACCCGCCGCCCCGCCGCCTTCGCCGCCAGTGTCGATCTTTGGCATGCCCGTCTCGGTCATCCCAACTCCACCGTTATGCGTCAGATTCTTCAAAGTTTTTCTTTCTCATGTAATAAAGTCGACGATCACTCTTGCGAGGCTTGCCGTCTTGGCAAGCACGTTCGTCTTCCCTTTAGCGCGTCTACGAACATTTCCACCTTTCCGTTTCAGTTGTTGCATAGTGATGTTTGGACGTCCCCGGTTGCTAGCAACACGGGCTATTTATACTATCTGGTGATATTGGATGATTTTACTCATTATGTGTGGACCTTCCCTCTCCGTCGCAAGTCCGACGCTCTTGCCACCCTCACTGCTTTTTATTCATATGTCACCACACAGTTCGGTCGTCCTATTCTCGCCTTGCAAACTGACAACGGCAAGGAGTTTGACAACGTCGCCGTCCGCAATTTACTTGCGTCCCACGGCACCATCTTTCGCCTCACCTGCCCCTACACGTCTCAGCAGAATGGTCGCGCCGAGCGCGTCCTTCGCACGCTTAATGACTGTGTCCGCACGTTGCTCTTCCACTCCTACGTGCCTACTCGGTTCTGGCCGGACGCGCTCGCAACAGCCAGCCTCCTCATTAACATTCGCCCCTGTCGTTCCCGCTGGAACTACACCCCTCACCAGCTCCTCTTCGGTGCGGTTCCATCTTATGATGGTCTTCGCATTTTCGGGTGTCTCTGTTATCCTAGCACCGCGTCCACTGCTCCTCACAAACTCGCGCCCCGGTCCCTTCCTTGCATCTTCCTTGGCTATCCTCCCAACACCAAAGGTTACCGGTGCTATGATCCAGTCTCCCACCGCGTTTTCACTTCACGGCATGTGTACTTTGATGAGCTCGTGTTCCCGTTTCAGCAGGTACCGTCACCTTCGGAGTCTCCTGCGGCGCGGTTCGTCTCTGCCTCCACCTCTAGCGGACCGCCCAGCCGCGCCCCGGGTCCGGCTCTGCCCGCGCTCCCCGCGCCGGCGGCCCCTGGCGCCGCGGCCCCTGGCGCCGCGGCCCCCGACGCAGCGGCCTCCTCGGCCGCCCCCGCGGCCCCTGTCGCGGCCCCCGACGCCGCGGCCCCCTCGACCGGCCCCGCCGTGGCCCCCGTCGCCGCGGCTCCCTTGGCGGCTCCCGTCGCCACGGCCGCACCCCTCACCGGTGTGGTCACTCGGGCTCGGACTGGGACCCTGCGTCCCAGCACGCGCTACTCGTCGGACGAGTACGCATGCGCGGCTTCTACCTCGACGCCGTCACCGCTCTCCACCTCCGCTCGCGCAGCCCTTCGGGATCCGAACTGGCTAGCTGCGATGCGTGAGGAGTTTGACGCCCTGCAGCGCAACCGCACGTGGCAGCTTGTCCCGCGGCCACCCCGTGCCAATGTCATCACTGGCAAGTGGGTCTTCCGCCACAAGACTCGCCCCGACGGTTCTCTCGAGCGCTACAAGGCGCATTGGGTGGTGCGCGGCTTTCGCCAGCGCGCTGGCATGGACTTCACCGACACCTTCGCCCCGGTTGTTAAACCGGGCACGATTCGCGATGTTCTCCAGCTTGCTGTTTCTCGCGCTTGCTGTTTCTCGCGCTTGCCTGTCCACCAGCTCGATGTGTCTAATGCTTTCTTGCATGGCCATCTCGACAAGCAGGTGTTCTGTCAGCAGCCGACTGGTTTCGTCGACACCGACTATCCGGACCACGTGTGCTTGCTCTCCCGTTCTCTCTACGGGTTGAAGCAGGCACCTCGGGCCTGGTACCAGCGGATCGCGGCCTTCCTCCAGCAACATGGGTTCCGGTCCACACGGTCCGATGCCTCCCTGTTTGTCTACCACCAGGGCCATGCCACCGCATACCTCCTCCTGTACGTCGACGACATCATCCTGACTGCGTCCTCGCCAGCGCTTCTTCAGCAGATCACAGCTCGCCTCGACACCGAGTTCGCCCTCAAGGACTTGGGGGCTCTCCACTACTTCCTCGGCATCGAGGTAGTGCGCCGGGCTACTGGCTTCTTTCTGCACCAGCAGAAGTACGCCTACGAGCTTCTGGAGCGAGCGGGCATGCTTAATTGCAAGCCTGCTTCCACTCCTGTCGATACGAAGGCTAAGGTGTCCGCCGTCGAGGGCTCTCCGGCGTCCGACGCTCCCTTCTACCGCTCCATCGTCGGTGCGCTTCAGTACCTCACACTGACGCGTCCGGACATTCAGTATGCTGTCCAGCAGGTGTGCCTTCACATGCATGCTCCTCGTGACACCCATTGGGCTCTCGTGAAACGTATACTTTGGTACATACGTGGCACCACAGCCATGGGTCTCACCCTGACGGCCTCACCTACTCCGACGCCGACTGGGCTGGGTGTCCCGACACTCGACGCTCCACTTCCGGCTACTGCGTCTACCTCGGGGCCTCTCTGATTTCGTGGTCGTCTAAACGACAACCCACGGTCTCACGATCGAGCGCCGAGGCCGAGTATCGGGCCGTGGCCAACGCCGTCGCGGAGTGTTCCTCGCTACGACAGCTCCTCCAGGAGTTGCTATGTGAGGTCACCAAGGCGACGCTCATCTACTGTGATACCGTCTCCGCGGTGCACCTCGCTGCCAACCCTGTCCATCACCGACGGACGAAGCACATCGAGCTCGACATCCACTTCGTCCGGGAGCACGTCGCACTTGGTCGTGTTCGTGTTCTACATGTGCCCACCGATCAGCAGTTCGCCGATGTGATGACGAAGGGACTACCCACCTTGACTTTCGAGGGCTTTCGGTCCAGTCTTTGCGTCACCGGCGACGCTTCGACTGCGGGGGGTGTTGAACATGTGTACATGTACGTAGGTCTGGGTTCTGTATGCAGTACCTGTAGTATCTGTCTCCCTCTGTATGTACGTGTATCTTAGGAGACAAGATACCGGTCGCACCCCTTGTACCTATATATATGTGCCTAGTGCACGATCAATCAATTATCGATGCACCAAATCATTCTCTACAATAATACTATGCATATCTCTCTCTCTCCCTTGTATGACAGGCTCTTCTTGAGCTAATTATATGAAAATTCAGGTGGGCAGTCTTTTCTGACCCCCGGTGACGTTTAAAAAAAAATACTCTGCATATCTTCTCTTTTACTTCTTCGCATTAGCCAAACACCAGTCGCCTGAAAATGGGATCGGCGTCGATCAATTTCCCCGATGAGGACGCACGCCGTGGGGACGGCGACGCCAGCCACGGGTGGAGGTGAACGTGAACGGGAGTCAGGCACGGCGGGTAAACATCAGAGGATGAGGACGGCGACGGAGGAAACGACTGAAATGATTTTTCTGTCAGGCAAAGAGGTGTTTCATCCCCAACACCAACAGGTAATAAAACTTTCACTTCGAGATGGCAAAAACTAAATAACCATACAAAGCAGGATTTCTTTTTTTTCCCATTCCTTTCATTTTTTCTGTTTCTGAAACATGCAACAGACCGGACCTGAATTCTCACCAAGGTAGCCAGATATGGGGTTGAAGGTCATAGCCATGCCCAAAGATTCAGCTACATGAATAATTGGATACATACAGAAGTGTGACTGATTTGCGAATACACTATCTGCACAGAGATGTAATCAAACGGCAGCTTTACACATGAAAGAGCCAGAAAAAGAACTCACGAGTAACCGACTACCCGTATATAAACACGCACATTCAAGGTGAACGGGTCTAACTAGATTAACTCCAGGAGAAAAGAACACAACACAACAGCTCCAGTTTACCAAGACGTGGAAGAAGAGAATAACCCGGAGTGCTGGAATACCTTCATCATCTTACAAGATGTGTAGATGGCTCCTGTAAGCTGCCAGGGAGTGGAAGAGCATCGCGTATCCCGCCGAGTCGCTGGAGTTATGTACACTAAAATGAGTTCGATGCTAGTCTCGCAATGGCCTTGCTTCAAATCCCCCTTCCTTCCGGCTCAGTAGGTCGTAGGCCATGTGGGTTCCTAGGATTCTGTCCCATATTGAGAAGAACGGCTGAGAGTAATTGTACTTTGTGCCTTGGAGCTGATGGTGGATATCATGGTACGCCGTGTTATTTTGGAACAAGTGCTGGAAGATGTTATATGGCAACCAAAGTCCGCAGTGATCATCGACCGTCTTGAGCACAGCGAAGCAGAAGAAGAATACGGCAGTCCTTGGCGTCATACCGGAAACCAAGAAGGACATAGCACCACCTAAAGTGTCCAGTAGAAGCCCCTCCAATGGGTGGTTGTAGAGAGCCCCGATGGCATAAGGAACGATCAGCCGGTGATGTTGTGAGTGGATATGTTGATACAGGAATTTGTTCTGATGCATGTAGCGGTGCACGAAATACTGCCATGTGTCCATCACCAGCATTGCAACCAGGAACTGAAACGATTGAACCACCATAGATGGCTGGACTAGAACAGTTGAACTATCTGAAGTAATCTGCAAATAATCCCACAGAATCAGGTTAGATAGGTTAAACGATGAATTAGTTGTCCACTAAGGGGAAAACGGCACCTATTGAAAGTCCTCATCAACAAACAGATGCAACGTAAACAGACCAGCAAAAGCATACAGCCGTTCTAATGTTGGCACCATCGACAAACAGTTGCCTTGCTTTTCTTTGTGATTAGAAATCTTCAGGGCAGTAGAGATAACTAAAATGAGTGAATTTACGAAGCGTGCCTGAATCTTTAGGATAATATCGAGTGAATAGCATAAAACTACCACTTTTCGTGTTATGGTTCCAAAAAACTACCGAAAATTTGTTTGTGACTGATAACTACCATTTTCGGAGTCGATTGTTTCAAAAAACCCAAAACGCCCGTTGCTAAGAAATTAATCTGGTTTATGACAGGTCGGGCCCGCACCTAAATGGACCGTCAGTTTGACCGTTAGATGACATATGGGGCCCACATGTCAGTGCCTCTTCCTCATAAAAACAATTGGGTCCCCGTAAATATTCTAAAAATGCAATCAGGTCCCTGTAATCTTTTGAAAAAAGCTATCAGGTCCCTCCCATGGCCGTGCGCCCGCAGCCATGCTCGCCGGCCAGCAGCCGCTGTGAGGAGCTTGCCGGCCAGCCATGGCGCCGCCGTGGAGCTTCCTTCTGTCGCTCGTCGCCCTCCAGTACGCGCAAGGTGCAGGTGGATGGCTTCGTCGCCCTGCTGGACGCCGCCATGGAGGACCGCATCCAGGGAGGCCTCCTGCCGGAGTTAGCCGCCCGGTCCACCCGCAGCCGTGACCCATCGCCGCCTGGACCCTGCACGAGCGGTGGCTGCCAAGGTTGGCCTGGCAATGCGGCGCAGCGCCTCATGCTAGTGGCGCCATGGCTCCAGGCCGTAGAGGACGGCGCGGCGGGCTGCAGACTACGGGCAGGAGAAGAGGGTCTTGGGAGAGGAGGCAGTTGGGGAGGCGGAGGAGCGGCCGGCCGACGCCGGCAAGGTGGAAGAAGGTGCGGCTGGCGCTGGTGAAAGCGGAGGCGGCCGGCGCTCCGTGGCCCTGCTGAACGCCGCCCTCCGCAAGGACGCAGTTTCGTGGATGGATGCGGTCGTGCGCATAGGCCAGCGGTGTGGCCGGCGCCCATGGCCGCGCCGCTGTCTCCGGTGAACTTCAGGGTTTGTCACTGGTGGGAGTTGACGTCGAAGAAGGAGAAGGGAGGCAGAGAGGAGTGAAGGAAATGAGGAAGAGACACTGACATGTGGGCCCCACATGTCATCTAACGGTCAAACAAACGGTCAAACTGACGGTTCATTTAGATGCGGGCCCGACCTGTCATAAACCGGTTTAATTTCTTAGCAACGGGCGTTTTGGGTTTTTTGAAACAGCCGACGCCAAAAGTGGTAGTTATCAGTCACAAACAAATTTCCGGTATTTTTTGGAATCATAACACGAAAAGTGGTAGTTTTATGCTATTCACTCGATGATATCAAGAGGTGCAAGTTTGCTTTTAGTTCTGCAAGCATGCAATGCTTATAAGCGATGGTCCATTCATCCATTGAATGCAGCTAAAATCATCCAGAATGAAATAACCTTTCTGAGCAGATTGCATACAAACGCGGTGATGTGCTGATGTGTTACTTCTTAGGAGTCTACAAGCTGCTGTTCTTTCTTGATGAATAATGTGAACTTTAGTGAATTAGGCCAGTGAAGAGTACTGCTAATTTTGAGAAATTATGGACTGGTATACCACATTCGGTAAATATGACATCTTTTAGGAGACAGCGATTAGCCGCACTCATCGATCAATGGATGGATTATCTGTTTCACTCTGTAAATTTTAGATGACATTATGGCTGGATAGAAGCCAGATTGAGCAGAGCTTTTCAGAGCCAAATGTTTTTAAAACAGAGATGTTAAATTAGAGGAAGCCAATCGACCGATAGGTGGTAGGTATTTAAGCAATCATAATTTAACTGCCGACAATTTCTCCAAAAATTAACTAGTTAGCCAGAAAAAGGACTCTATTTGAGATCGTTACAAATGTAAATCCACATAGAGCAAAGGCCAGAAGACAATGAACATATACATTCGCTGTATCAATGACAGCAGTGATAATCTTTACCAAATGAACTGCCTACGTGAAAACTGTTAAGAAACTGCCTCCAAGTATTAGGTGTGCAGCAATTATGTAAATCTTGTTATTTCTTACGTGCCGAAGCTCTTACAATACAGCATATTATTTTTCCTTGCCTAAGAATTATCACCATAAAGACAAGAGAATCGACTCTGCTCTGAAGGTTTTCCATTGAAGTTTTTGAGTAACTTTTTATCAGAATATTTTTTGAGTAATTAACCATATTCATATAATGATGGCGGCAGCCTAATGTACCAATGGTCTGCAATGCAAAAGAGACAGAAAAAAAAGATGTAACTGTAGCACAAGCCAAAATGTGAGGAATTAGTGATTAGCTCGGCTGGGTTTCTGTTCATCTCCATGGCAGCTTACGTCACTGAAGTAATGGGAGCAGCAATGCCAAAGCCTGAAGGGATTGTAGGCTTACTTACCATGAAGAGGATCATGGCGACGATGGCCTGCACGAGCTGCTGCAGGAGCACGCCGCGCACGACGGCGGGGAGGGCGACGAGGTTCTTGTCCTCCTCCTCGGCCCGCGTGTGGAGCCTGTAGCGCTGGAGCGGGCGGCGGTGCAGGAGGAGCTGGTAGCCGCCGGCGTAGACCCAGTAGAGCAGGATGGGCGCGAAGGTGCCCATGGTCTCGTCGCTCACGTAGCCTTCCCACGGCACCATTGCTGGGCTGGCCGCCTCCTCCTCCTCCTCCTCCCCTTATCTCCCGCGGCAGGTCGCAGGAAGAAGAAGAAGAAGAAGAAGAAGAAGAAGAAGAAGAAGAAGAAGAAGAAGAAGACGCGCAGCCAGCCGCCAAGATTGGGTTTTGACGGCGGGGGCGCGCCCTCTCTGCCTCTCGCCGCCGCCACGCAGATCTAGGGAACAGGGAACGGCCGGCCGTGTTCTTGTCCGCCTCGGATGGGGGGATTGAACGTGGACGGGGCCAAAACGAAATGGCACGACCGAGGAGGGTACGGATTGTGCAGGGAGCACGGAGGGGAGAGGGGAGAGGGGAGAAGGAAGGATCAGCTGATGATTAGCAGAAGAATCAAAGAGGAGACCGGATGACAGGGAGGGAAGAGAAGATGACGCCGCCTTGAACAAGGGCGTCGTCTCCTACTCCTCGTCGAGAAAATTATTGCATGGAGGGGGATCTTTTATTTGCTGGACATCAAAAGTAAGCGCCGAAGAGGAGACCTCGCCTCGCCTTGGGTCTACGCTTGTTATTTGTGAGAGTCTGACAGGGGAGGTGATTCAGGATGTTTCCCATTCTAAGCCCTCAGCCCCTCACATGCAGCAGCATCTCGTTTCTTTCACTGAAAAAAAAAATCATATGATATGTACGTACTCCCCCCATTCAAGACCGAATGCGCCGGAAGCAAAAATTATACCACTAAATTCGTATTTTCAATATGAATTCAGTGATTTAATTTTTGCTCCCACCACAGTCGGTCTCGTTGGTTAAATATATGGTCAAACTTGAATCTCGAAAAACGTGGACGCTCCAGGGAGTACCTCTTTTCTGTCTGAAAACCATGTGAGTCCGCCTCCGCCACATGAAGGAAAAAGGTTCCATGATTGATTTCATCCAGTCACACACGTCTTCCTTCCCCCTCTCCAAAGACGACCAGGGCAAAGTCTGCGTCCCCTCGATCTTCGCCGGCGAGCCCATGGGTTTGTCTTCCCTCTTACTGCCGCTCGACGACCGGTGGTTAGTAGATAGTCTAGGGTTTTAGCCTTCGCAAGGATGACGCTCGGACGGATGTCGGTGCTTCTTTGAGTCACAGGGTCCAATCCTCCTCAACTTTATCTGTCGACACTACACGGAGCTCCAGCGTAGCTTATGCAAACTTCTCAGGCAGCGAGGTTGGGGTTTCTCGTCATGCGTACACAGCAGCGAGATTTGATATAGGATCGGTTCAAGGGTTCGGTGACGACTGTAGCTCCAGTACGACTTCCTAGCTATCATCTTTGGCTCCGGTATGTGAGTGGCGGTTCATCCTGACAGCAGCAGTGATCGTTGCATGGTCTAGGGACCTCAATGTACTAATAGTTAAGATGTTTCGTACTCAGAGGGAGTACTTCTCATGAACTTTTGTGATAAATGAGTCATTTAGAAAAAGAAAAGATTCTACATCGCACTGTGCAACTGATCCGGACGAGGTTCTTGTCAAATCTAGTACTGTATTTGTTTGTACTGCCAAATGGAGACTGATGTGACCCGTATGACCCATTTAGAGATGATAAATGGTGACATTCCACGTCAAATCAGCTGCTACTGGTAGTGGATGCTCCGAGATCATGGGAAGCATCGACAGATAAAGCCACGTTCTCACAGGTAAAAAAGGAAGGAGCGTCAAACCAAATGGAGATCCACACGTCCCAATCATTGATACCAGCGAACATGCGTACACCCACAACTTGACAAGGCACCGTCACATGCTCGCACCACAACAGCGATGCCCCGTACAAGGATGCTGCCAGATGGTCAAGGATCATAATGCAGGTCGATATACAACCAAACGATACGGGATCTGGTAATAGTTATCACAACCAGTACACTTGCCATGTTATCCTCAAGTTTTTGTCCATCATTGGCAAAGTAATCATCAGCCCCATCATCAGGGAGATCAGAAACGATAAGCTAAACCAAACTGAAACGCTTAAACAAGCTATAAGAACCATCTTAGCATCTTCTCGAGATAGATATGCATCTTTCCATGTGTTCGGTTCGGCGGTTGTGGCATGACAGGCATCAGTCACAATTACATATGGTTACTTGGCACAAGCTAATAAATAAAAAAACTGTCCACATTTTGTCTTGTGATCGAAACCAGATTTTTATGCAAACAGCGGCCCGACGACGGGGCATCACAGCTAGCAAAAGGAACAAGGGCCCTAACGTTAGCTGCTTCTCAAAAAGTTTCATAGCTGAGAACTCCTTCCTGATCTGCAAAACAGAATCGCTCGGCACCACGGTGTGTAGCTTATATTTTCTTAATGATCTGAACAACGTCCTCGTCCTCAAGCTCATGCTCCTGCAGAGATCTTGCGGATTAGTGCTAGAAAGGACACAGTGTAACACGACAGTGGTTGAAGAATGCATACCTTGCCAACTCTCTGAGGCTTATGCTTCACGCTAGAACCCCACACCAGTGCACTGCAAGTTTACCGATCAATTAGCCTCACAGATTAATGGTTACAGGGGAGCAAATAAGCCTGGAGATGTGGCTCTACTCACTATTTAAACTGTTTCGCCATGTCCTTGTGGATTTGGTTGCAGAAGTCTTCCACTGTTTTCCTCTTGGATGATAAGATCACAGGATCCTCGTAGTCTGGGTTCAGCCCTTTGGGTTTTGTGTATAGCCTGCACAAATCTAGGTATTCCCAGACCATCTCTAGAAGCCCATCAAGGTTCCACTCCAGATGTGCACTGTCAGCAGGTAACAGACAGAAGAAAGTGCTTTAGTGGCCAAGGAAAAATACATGAGAAACCACACATATCAAGAAGACAAGTGAAGACTCGCCTAATTGGGCAGTAATGGGGAAGTTTGTCCAAGATATCCAGCTCTTCAACTGTGATCTGGTCAATTTTGTTGACGACGTAGATGCAAGGCATGTAGATTCTACTTCCCTCAATGACATCTATAAGGTCATCTGCTGTTGCATCAAATCTCAGGGAGACATCAGCATTATGAATCCTGTACTCACTACAGATTGCTTTTACAGTGTCAAGGTCCAAGTGTGTGTTCGCTACTGTTGATGTAAAATTGATGCCACCCTTTTCCTTTCTCCTGAATGTCATATTGGGAGGTGTCTTGTTCAACCTAATACATGGAAAGCTCATACAGGTTAAACATCAACCTTGTCTCAACAACCAAGACATTCAGAGATGAAATCATTTCATTGGAAACAAACTGAGTAGATGACCAAGAAGTAAAGGGAATAACACGGTCCACCATGGAACACCTTAGTACAAGGCTGTTTGCTCTGTTTTTGAGTCGCCGACTAATCGCCGATTAGTCGCCGACTAATCGCCAAGTCGTCGCGGCGTGGCTGGCTTGCGCAGGCGACTTGACTCGGGGAGCAAGTCGCGCGACTCGCGTGGCTCGCCGGCGACTTGGGGCGATTAGTCGCACGACTCGCTGGCTCGCGTGGCTTGCTGCTGCTGTATATGTGATCATGTGGGGGCTGGGGAAGGAGGAGGACCGAAGGAAAGAGAGCGCAGGGTGGGCTCTATATGTGCTCTGCTTAGATGTAGTATATGAAAGAGAGTGCAGGGTGGGCTCTATATGTGCTCTGCTTAGATGTAGTATATTTTCTCTGTTGTATATGTGCTCTTCTGCTGCTGTATGTCTATGTGCTCTGCTGCTCTATGTACTGTTGTGCCATGGCGACTTGGGGCGACTAATCAAGCCAAGTCGCTGACTCAAGCCAGCAAGTCACTAGCCGCAGCCTCGGCGACTTGGCTTGACTCGGCGACTCAAAAACCTTGGCTGTTTGAGAAAGAAACACCTTACAAGAACAAATATTATCACATGCAGTATCTGGAAGTGCCAATGCCTAGTAGACACGGTTGCAACTAATGTAATTGGATAATGTCTAATTCACAACAAAGGTAAACAAAACCATTTAGCTCCCTGACAAACAATTTCAGCGTGGAAGAGCGGGACAACAAGTGCTGAAGATGGTATCAACATAGAGACTTACCGGATGCCAAATCCCTCAAGCTCCTTCTCAATGAGACGTTTGTGAGTTATTGGTTTTATGGCGTCAAGAACAATCAGAATGACATTACATGTCCTGGCTGTACTGATGACCTGAAAATCGTATCAATCATTAAGCCAAGGAGACATGACATATAACTCCTTAATGATCGGAATAGGGAATAATTCAGGAAATTCTTAGGCTGAAGTGTGCATAAATTGTACTGGGTAAAAGAATAAATTGTAACACAGGGACAAACCCCTTTGTGGTAACATAAAGCTTAGTACTTTACAGTATTGAAAAGCATATGAAATTTCCTGAAATTATTTAGAAAGGTGGTAAGTAGAACATGCAGGAAACTTAATACTCCCTCCGTCCGAAAAAGCTTGTCCCAAGCTTGTCCCTCAAATGGATGTATCTAGCACTAACTTGGTGCTAGATACATCCATTTGAGGGACAAGTTTTTTCGGACAGAGGAAGTAGTCAACAAATTACATGACTTTGAAAAAATGCGACACAAATGAAATTACTTTTTGCCATCTCAAGGAAGATTTTAAAGAATATCTAATTAACTTACCGGAAATATCCAGTAACAATGTGCTTTATGAGCTAGAAAGTTAGGAAAAAAAACAATAGTGATTGCTACAATGACAATTAGCATGATTTATATGGTGCATTATAGCCAGTTTTTTTCCTAAAAATAAATATTATCTGGAGGGAGTGACAATGCATTTTTGTACACACGTGCATACTGCTGCCACCAATGATCAATATAATAGGTGGGTGTTCAGATGATTCGCACAAAAGATGGGTTCTAAATGTTCACAAAAATATTAAACTGAAAGTGCAATGAGAACTTGTAACTAATATAACTATTCATGTATGATACATCATGACATGTTTGTTGAGACCATGCGTCCATCTATATTAACTGGACTGCAAAAATAGAGGAGAAGCTGGGCATATTTTACCTGCCTCCCTCTACCCTTTCCATCTTTAGCACCTTCAATGATTCCCGGAAGATCTAGAAGCTGAATAAGAAGTAGTGACTATTACAAAACAAAGAACAAATATTCTCTGGCAACAAAAGCCAACTCGCAGCTTCCTTTGAAAGTGAAAAAATACCTGTACTTTAGCTCCTTTGTACATAATAACTCCAGGAATACATGTTAAAGTTGTAAACTCATAGGACGCGACCTTTTGAATCATATAAGGAACAGAAAGAATGTGTTACTATATCAGCATTGAAACTAACATGATAGTCCAGATAAGTGTAAAAAAAACACTAGTACAGCAAGAGCAGACCTCTGAAAAAGTTCCCGTCAGCTTGTTCAACAATGTTGATTTCCCAACCGAAGGAAAGCCCACCAAACCAACACGTGCATCTCCACTTTTCGTCACGTCAAACCCCTCACCAGCACCACCACCACCTTTGGTTGTAGGAGTGAGCAACTCTCGCCGTAATTTTGCAAGTTTAGCCTGACGAAAGGAATAACTCTTGAGTACAGCTTTTTCTTATATATAGAAGTAGCAATGATAGCTTAAACATAAAGAGATGCTTGTAACCATCAATCCTACAGAAGAACAATGATTCAGCTAGATGATGGAATGGAGCTTGAGACCCCGTTTCAAGCATATCTCAACCCTACATGCAAGATCTTACATCATGCAGCATATAACCACAGTATTGCATTGACCTGGCCCTCATGCGATAATTATGCATCAAAGGTCCAAGCACAACAGAGGGAACCATGCTATCAGATTTGATAAAAGTCAATCTCTACACACTGTCAAGCCAATGATCCAGATTAAAACTGACAGCACCGCCATATGGTTGGACATGAAGTAAGGCAAGTTATATGCAGCAACAGCAGCACATACATTTAGGCATTAGCTTTTGTGAAATAACTAAACTGTCTATAAGCTCTTCAGAGTCCTAGATATAGCATGATATTAATATATGATGGAATTGATCCAGTAAATTGAAATAAATAGATAGGAGCTTCAAATCACCTTCAGAAGACCAAGATGGTGTGCAGTGGCTTTGTTTTTCTGCGTCTTTGACATCTGTCAAGTAAAACAGACGGAAAGAACATAAGCAGAGGGTTCAGAAAGTGGATAAATCTGGCATTTGGCCAACTATCTGAAACGTTCGTGCACACTTGTCCAATCCCTCCAGAGTAGTAAGAGCATTATGCATATATAAGTAACATTTCCAGGGTCTCACTACTTCACAACAATTTAATTATTGTCAAATGTTAATCACAAACCAAAACACACCAACGTATCATATGACTTCAGAATCATATTAGTGTCCACTTAAGTACCACTTGATTAAATCATCACTATGGCATACAAGATGCGGGTGAACAGTTACAACTACCAAATCACAAACAGGCAGATGAAGGAGTAAGTGAATTGCCATTGAACCCCGCCACTCTAGTATAAACCACAACTAACCAATTCAATATCCTCTGCACCAGTTTTTGAGCATATTTGATCATGACTTGCGAGCAAAACAAATGCTCCTTCTCACATAACATTACAGCTAACACCTGAGCGCCCATTTATATCAACCAAGCCCCGTTTGATAAGAGACGCTAAATCAGGCATATATATGGTAAAAAGCTATCAGCAACCTAAAGGCCAGTATTTGATTAACTTATATTTATTGCAAAACAACAAAATGCATCACAATTCAAAGAAATTTTTTATCCAAATCATTTCAGTCCATGACCAAAAGGTGAAGACCAGCGACGGAGAGACCAAATGCCACCAAAGCTTCAATAGCCCTCAACTAAGCATATGCCTAGAATCTATGGGTATCCTATCAAATCAAGTGTAGACGCAGCTCCACCACATGAAACATGTAGCAAAGCGAGCTGAAAACAAACAGTTCTAAATCTAAGAAGAACAAAAAAGTAAGCCACTGCTACTGCTACTTCTAAACCTAACATAACCCCCAAATCCAATCTGCCTACCTACAGCTCAAACCACACAGGGAGCGGGCCACGGCGAACCAGCATGGTAAATTTCAATTCGAAACTAAGCAAATCCCGCACGGACTACAGCTCTACCACTGCTAATCGCAGGAGCCAAATCCATCGGCCGTCGCGGCGGGTCGCTGGAGGGCCGGAGGCCACGGTCAAGTAAGTACCTCGTCCTCGATGTCCTTGATCTTCTGCATGACGGTCGCCATGGCTGCGGGCCGCGGAAGGGGGCTCGGAGTCGGAGGGCTGTAGAAGGTTCGCCTGCTCTTCGCCGGCGCGGCTTCGCTCGCGTGGATGCGGAAGGGGGGGTCGGGGGAGAGGAGAAGGACGTGAATGTTCGCGAAGTGGCTTGTGAGGGTTTTGGTTCGGAGGCGGCGGAGCGGGCCACGACTCTGCATGGGCTTACTTGCGAAATGGGCCTTCGGAGAAAAAGGAGTTGGGCCACACTTTGCTGTTTCGTTTGCCAAGGGCCCAAAACGGCAAAAATATTTAAAAAAAAAGGACCGGATTATATGTTCGGGGTATTGAACCCGACGTGAATCGAACACGCAACCTTCTGATCTGGAGTCAGACGCGCTACCATTGCGCCACGGATCCGGTGATGCTATAGTTTACACTCTATACTATCACTAAATTAAAGCAACGACAGAACCGCTGCCTACCGTGGTACCTGAACGAGGCAGGCAGCATCAAGAAGCACCTGACCCAACTGCTCGTCCCTTACCCACAATCAACGGAAGGTGAGACATCTTGCCCTCATCATCAAGTCAAAGTACCATAGTGACACATCCACTTGGAGGGCTAAACCAAATATACAAAATCTGCCTTCTGGGCAGCAATTCTCAAGGTGAGACATCTCTTGATTTCAGCCTCTTTTTACCAAATTGTTGATGGCAGTAGCTCCATTTGGAGTTCTCCTTGGTTCTCTCAATAGCAAAGTATTTATGATAATCTGATTATTCAACAACCTCCTTTTGTTTATCCTGCTGTTGTTAAGGACCTTTGGCTTCCAAACCAGAAAACTTGGAATGTAGATTTAATCAACTCTTTGTTCACTTGACATACCGCCAATGCTATTTTGCAAACTCATTTTTTTACAGAACTATTTTGCAAACTCCTATTATTAATTTTTTGGGGCAGGATGTTCTTGTTTGGAAACTAACTCCTGCAGGTGAATGTTCATCAAAAAGTGCTTACAAACATTGTTTCAATAATCTGCTCTGCAAGCTAACCAGAGACCAAAACTAGTTCCCCAACAGATTGTTGGTCTTCTTAATCAGATATGGAAAGAAAAACAGGTTGTGCCAAGAGTTCAAACTTTTGCTTGGAGCCTTCTTCGCCGAGCTCTTCCCACTAGTAAACGAGCAAGTAAGTTCTCCAAACACATTGTGGAAGAGTGTGCTAGATGTGGTACTTTAGAGGATGAAATGCACATACTTTTTCTATGCCCTTTCTCTAAAGTTGCTTGGTCTCCTCTCCACAGTTCATAAGAACGGAGGTCATCGCCAATTATCATCATTCAATTCCTCAAAAAATTCAGGACTTTGCTCACTTCTGCTCATCCACATATCAACATCCCTAGTTCATACACTTTCTTGTGGTGTATTTGGAAGGCAAGAAATGATGCTCTATTTGGTAGAAAATTTTGCGAACCATCACAAGTGTTTCATGTAGCTAATGAATGAGGGTCTGTCTAGGACACATCTAGATGTGACATAGTTATGTCACATCTAAGCTGATGTTCACTGTGTTTGTGGTCTATTTTTTTGTCCTAGTTTTTTTTATTTCTTGTTGCTACATTATATATTTATGGGAGTTTAGATGTGACATCTTTAAAAAACATCTAGATGTGAATTAGACAAACTGAATGATATTATCCATGGCTCTAAGCTAGAAGATATCATGATTCCACGGGAACAACGCTCCACTTGCTCTGCAAACCAGCTCATAGTGCCACGACAAGTGTTCCATATCCATAACTAAAGATAGTGAACAACTTAGAACAGCAAATAAAATCTACTTAGTGATAAAGCAAACAAGCACACACGAGAATATTCACCCCACGCTATTTATCCCCAGCAACGGCGCCAAAAAAGGTCTTGATAACCCACAAGTATAGGGGACCAGCTGTAGCCTCTTTCGATAAGTAAGAGTGTCGAACCCAACGAGGAGCTAAAGATAGAACAAATATTCTCTCAAGTTCTATCGACCACCGATACAACTCTACGCACACTTTACGTTCGCTTTACCTAGAATAAGTATGAAACTAGAAGTACTTTGTAGGTGTGATAGGATAGGTTTGCAAGATAATAAAGTGTAACGCCCACGATGCGGCTATATCTCCCACGTGTCGAGGCACGACTTAGAGGCATAACCGCATTGTAGGTATTGTCGCAAGAAGGGTCATCTTCACACAATCCCATGTAATGAACAAGAATGGGATAACGAGAGTTGGCTTACAATCGCCACTTCACACAATACATAAATTAATTCATACATCATCCAAAATCCACACATAGACCGATTACGGTCAAATCCAAATGAAAATAAGATAACCCCAAATGCTAGATCCCCGATCGTCCCAACTGGGCTCCACTACTGATCATCAGGAAACGAAACATAGTAACGACCACGTTCCTCGTCGAACTTCCACTTGAGCTCGGTTGCGTCACCTGCACTGGTATCATCGGAACCTGCAACTGTTTTGGTAGAATCTGTGAGTCATGAGGACTCAGCAATCTCACACCCACGAGATCAAGACTATTTAAGCTTATGGGTAGGAAAGGGTAGTGAGGTGGAGCTGCAGCAAGCACTAGCATGTATGATGGCTAACATACGCAAATAAGAGCGAGAAGAGGAGCAACACAATGGTCGCGAAGCTAGAGGTGATCAAAAAGTGATCCTGAAACTGCCTACGCACAACCATAACACAAGAACCGTGTTCACTTCCCGGGCTCCGCCGAGAAGAGACCATTACGGCTACACACGCGGTTGATGTATTTTAATTAAGTCAAGTGTCAAATTCTCTACAACCGGACATTAACAAATTCCCATCTGCCACATAACCGCGGGCACGGCTTTTGAAAGATAATACCCTGCAGGGGTGTCCCAACTTAGCCCATTATAAGCTCTCACGGTCAACGAAGGATAAACCTTCTTCCGGGAAGACCCGATCAGTCTCGGAATCCCGGTTTACAAGACATTTCAACAATGTTAAAACAAGACCAGCAAAGCCGCCCGATGTGCTGACAAATCCCGATAGGAGCTGCACATATCTCGTTCTCAGGGCACACCTGATAAGTCAAGCTACGAGTAAAACCAGCCCTCAAGTTGCCCCGAGGTGGCCCCGCAGGTTGCTCGGTTCGGACCAACACTCGAAGGAGCACTGGCCCGGGGGGGTTAAATAAAGATGACCCTCGGGCTCGCGAAAACCCAAGGGAAAAAGGCTTAGGTAGGCAAATGTAAAACCAAGGTTGGGCCTTGCTGGAGGAGTTTCAACCAAAGCGAACTGTCAAGGGGGTCCCATAAATCACCCAACCGCGTAAGGAACGCAAAATCAAGGAACATAACACCGGTATGACGGAAACTAGGGCGGCAAGAGTGGAACAAAACACCAGGCATAAGGCCGAGCCTTTCACCCTTTACCAAATATATAGGTGCATTAATTAACTAAGAGATATTGTGATATTCAAAAATATCCATGTTCCAACATGGAACCAACCTCAACTTCACCTGCAACTAGCAACGCTATAAGAAGGGCTGACCAAAAGCGGTAACTTAGCCAAACAACGGTTTGCTAGGAAAGGATGGTTAGAGGCTTGACATGGCAATATGGGAGTCATGATATAGCAAGTGGTAGGTAGCGCAACATAGCAATAGAGCGAACAACTAGCAAAGCAAAGATAGAAGTGATTTCGAGGGTATGGTAATCTTGCCTGAAATCCCGCTAGGAAGAAGAACGAGTCCATGAAGAAGACAAACGGACGTAGTCGAACGAATCCTCACAACTCCGGAACGAAACCGAAGCTAACCAGAGAAGCAACCCGGAAAAAAACAAACAACATAGTAAACAAACACCACATACACATGGCATGATGCACAAACAAGTATGATGCATGTCCGGTTTAAATATGCATGGCATGGCAAAGTGCACAAACAATACTACAAGTTAAGTTGAGCTCAATATGCACCGGGTTGCATATTGGAGAAACACCACATTTAATTATTTAGTTAATAACTCTCGTTTATGTACCCAAAAATATTAAATGTTATTAAACATGGCAAGGGGTGAAGCATATGAAAACTACCTATCTAGGCAAGTTTAAATGAGGCCGGAACAACGAACAACAATTCCGGAAAAACCTCATGTACATATTGTAGATTTGGTACTGTTCTGCCCTAAACACAATTTTAATGTTGTTAAACAGCAAAACAAAGTACACCATGTTGTTCTATGCATTTTTTCACCCCATTTACATATAAAGTTTATTAAATTTGGAGCTACGGTTATTAAGTTATGAAATAAACATTTTAGCATGGCATCTAGCAAAATAAATGCAAACAACATTTTAAACATTTTAAGCATGGATGACAGCAGCCTATTATGAAACTAGACAAAATTCTAAGCATTTTACATATAGAAAATTATTCACATATGATGTATGGTTAATTAGTTATTAGATGCATGAACACTAGGGGTTTTTTGCAAAACTGTTAAACACTGGATAATGCTAAAATCGCAGAACTGGAAAAAACATCTACGGGCCGAAACTGGGGCGGACTGGCGCAGGACTGATGGGTGGCTCACCATATGGGCTCGGCCCAAACTGTGGAGAGGCCTGGCAGGTTGGAGGAGAAGGTCGGGCCTTGGCGCTGGAGCGGCCGGCTGGGTAGCGAACCGGTCAACGCGAGCGACAGGGGCATGGCGAGGCGAAGCAGAGGCTGGGCGCTGGCCTTGGCGCGGCTGCTGGTCAACGCGGGGTCCGGAGGCGTCGGCCCCCTGGTTCGAAGCAGAGGCGAAACGCTCGCGTCCTGAGACGATGTAGAGCGACGCAGCGGCTCGATGCGGAGGCTCGGCGGCAGCGGGACTTGGCGCGACAGGTGAAGCAGAGGAGGTCGCAGGCGGGCGACGCAGTAGAGGGACTTGGCGGGGCGGCGGAGAGGCGCAGGGCTTGATGCACGACGGTGGCGCGGCGACTAGCTTGGTGGCCGGAGACGCGGATCCGGGCCAGTTCGGGTCGGGGAGGCGAGGTAGCAGGCTGGCGTGGAAGAACTCAGGCGGCCATGGCGTTTTCCTGTGCAGAGAGAGGCGAGAGGGAGTTGAGAAGGGACGCAGAGAAGAAAAAAAAGGAAGGAGGAGAAGGGGCGACGCTCATCTGGTTGGCCGCTGGTGCTGCTCCGGCAGGGAGGTGGAGGCGCACGGGAGGCTCGGGGTTGCGGCCGGAGCTGTTGCTGCTACCGGTGGACGACGGGGACGGCACGAGGTGGGAGGCGGCAAGGAGCTCCTCTCCCTGGCTCGCGACGAGGGGAACGGGGAGGTCTGCGTGGGCTGTGGTGGTTGGATGGATCGGGAAGGAGGAGGCTTCGGCTTGCTGTGGTTGGGCGGCGGCGCAAAACGAGGGAGGTGGTCGGAGCGATCTGGTTGGGTGGATGGGGACTCTGAGGTGGGTGGCGGCTGGATCGGGAGGGATCCCGAGGAAGGGAGTGGCAGCGGCAGGTGAGGGAATGGATGGATGGGACAACTAGCGACTAGGGTTTGATCTGTTTAAATAGCATGTGGATTTTTGGTTAGGGGCTAAACGGACCCTCCGATTGAGATCGAACGGTCGAGATAGATAGGTTAGGATAGTCAAAGAAGAAATCAAAGATATTTTAGGGATGTTTGGGGATGATCCGGACTCATCGATAACGACAGCTCGGGTCGGGTTCAGAGAAGTTCGGACGCGCACGAGAGGGGGGTCTAAGAGAGGTCGACAAAGACGAGGAAGAAGCGGCAACTGCGAACGACTACGAGTTTTATGAAAATAATGGCAGCGGACTACCGATGCAATGCAAATGATGACATGATGAATGCAGCAAACAAATAAATACACACAACGATAATGAAAAAATATGGAAGCCGACTGGAGCATCGGTCTCGGGGCGTTACAACACTCCACCACTACAAGAGGATCTCATCCCGAGATCTAGGATGGCACCGGAGAGAAGCAGAAAAGGAAGAGGAGAGGTAAACTAAGTTGCTTCTTTGACAAATGAGTGAAACCACGAACCTTGAGAGATTGAACGAATTAAAAGAGAGAATACAACGAAGATGAACAAAGTTGAAAACAATCCGTTAGAAAAGAGGAACAAGGAACATTACGGGAACCTTGTAGGTTGAAAGACATAAGAAAAGGGTTACAATGGACAAGAAGTACATGCAAGCACTCTGGTTGAAATGAGATGTACAAGGAACGATAAGGATCAATTACGACAACACTCCGGTTGGAAATGGAAGGCATAGAATATGAACTTGGCAAAAGAAAGCACTTGGATGAGACTCCGGTTAGAAGAGGAATGATAGACACAACACTCCGGTTAAAACAAGATAAAGAAGGAATAAGAATGATATAATTTGGACAGCACTCCGACTGAAAATGGAAGGAATTAACATGAACTTGAGAAGATGGGATGATACTTGATGAAATCAACAACACACTGCCTCCGGAACTATTGAAAAATGGCACAAGGGGTAAGAAAGATTTCATACAACACTCCGGTTAAATGGATAAGCAAGAAAAGAATATGATCTTGGCAAAATGAGATGATGGGTCGAAGAAAACATCACAATGCCTTCGGGACAAATGAAAGAGTGGAATCAAGAGAACAGAGAAAAGAACAACAACTTCTATCACAATTGAATTTAAAAGAGCCTCCTTAAAAAGAAGGATTGAACGGAGTTGTTGGAAAACCAACAACGAAAAGAATAAGCTTGTAGTGGACTTATGGAAACATCTCAACATTATGAGGTGACAAACGGCCACTAAAGGAAGCCATTGATTTGAGTGAGAGCACCAAGGCGATGAAAAACTTCTTTCATCAAGAGGATAGGAGAAAACTTGGATCATTGATATGCACCATAGTAGCAACATTCCTTAGGGAAGGCTTTAGGTGAAACATGACACAAGATAAATCCAATGAAGAGATTGGTGGATTTAAAATATCTCATTCTTGACAACATGTGAACTCAAATTGTCAAGAATGACATAACACCACCTCAAATGATAAGGTAGAACGAATTGCACTTTGGAATGCAGGAAGAAGAATATTTGAGCTCTTCCAACAAGGATCTTGAGAACACTTCGAGAATGAAATCTTGAAGAGCAATTGAAGAATGAAAAGAATCCTTGACGAACCACCATGTTTATCCTCCATGAAGAACTCCGATAATAAAAGAAGGATCAAACGAAAGGGAAAGTTGAAAAGAACTCCGGGAGAAGCCTTGCAATGATTAGATGAAGCTTTGAAATGATATAATTGAAATAAATTGGAGCTCCGGAAAGAAAAATGAACAAATGAGATCAAGAATTTTGATGAATCTCCGGAATAAGGAATTAATCACTTGGATGAAACAAGAATAAGAATTACATTATGCTTAGCCTTCACCAATTTAGATTGATGACAAGCAACGGATTTTGCATACTACTTATTCTCGTAGAAAGGATTAAGATAGATATCGCGCAAACTTGGGAAGGTCTTCATCGAACCACCGGTAGGATTGAAACAACGAATAAATTGATATGATAACGAAGGAAGAGAAATCTTGAACGAACCACCGCGAGAATTGAAAACAATTGAAGAAAAGAGGACGAAGCACCGTAAGAATTAAAGAACGCGCGAAAATACTTGAGGGAATTTAGATACATGAGAACGAATAGATCACGAGCTGACTAGAGGATACTTGAACGATGCACCGGGAGAATATGGAGATGAACGAAGAGACATCAATTTAGAATAATTGGAGAATGAAGCTGAAAACTTAGAACAAAGAAATCTTCTGAAATGATGGCCTTTGGATGATCAAGAAATGAAAACAACTCTGAAATGCTCCGGATGGGTAAGAAAAGAATTGCGCGATTGGAAACAATTTGAGAGGATGGCAACAAGTTAGAACCATGAATCTTCAAGAGAACGGACCAAGATTCAAGAGAAATTCTTCTACCTTGATCTTGAAATGTTGAGAATGACGATGAGAAACACCACCATGAGTTGTTGAGGCACTCCGGAATGAAAATTAGAAAGGTTGAACCAACGATGAAAAGAATTTGAAAGATCTTGTAGAAAGACATACGACTGATGATAATTCATTCTTACGTCAAACTTGGGGAAGAATTTGAGAGTAACTCCGGAAAACTTAGAAGAGTCAGGTAAGATCCTGGGAAAAGACCTGTGGGTTAGGGCCCACTCAAAAGATACACCGTTGAACGATTGCTTGAAAAGAGAGATTGCACCGGTTGAATTAAATGGCTTGAATGAGATAGCATCCTCAAAAGAACTTGAGTGAATTGAGAATGGAAACTTGAATCTTCTGAGATATCTTCATCACTCTGGAACAATTGAATAGCGAGAAGTGGATGATTAAGAGGTGCACCGGTACGAGAAAAACATTTGAAATGAGGAAAAGATATGATCGACAAAGCTTGAATTTAATCCACTGGAGAAGAAAGAGAACGAATAATGATGAAGTTAAGGCTCCGTTAGTATCTTCCTGAGAATCACCGGATAAGAACATTGACGGAAAATAATGGAGAGACTTCCCATCTATAAGATGGATACTTGATTAAGAAATCTGAGTCCTTGAAGAAAAGGGTGGGTGGGCGGGAAAAACAAAGGCAACTTGGGACGGATGACACAAACACCGTCGACAGAAGTTAGAATTGATCTTGCGGATGTTGAAATGATCGGATCCACTTGAAGAGAAGCACACCGGGTGGGAAAAGAATTAACATGACAACCTCAATGATCGAAAGGATTAGCAATCCCATAGAAATATGAGAACACCGTTTAGAAAAAGGTATGGAATCAACACTTGACATCGAAGCAACTCGAATACCACAAACCAAAACAAAACAAAGGATTGGCTTAGGAAATAAGCCGGAACCAAACATATGATAGATCCCATATCGTATCATGTGTCTGTTGGAAAGATAATCTAGGAGCTACTTGAATTCCCACTTATAAACTCCCGAAACTTTCTAGTTATGCAATCTGGTGTTGGGGATACAGGGGACACAAAATATATCACCCAAACTAGCAATCCCTAGATCCAGCTGTATCCATCCGTCAACACATAACCAAGAAACCTTCGGAAATTGTGTACCTCAACCTTCGAAAAGCATCCGTTATACGAGTTATGGCAATACTCCCGAACTCCCGCCCCAGTACTGGGTGGCGTCGAGGTGATCTCACCAACAACTGCATAAAAGAGATTTTTGATGTCGGCGAAACTCAGGTATTCCAGAACTGCAACGATAAAATTGTGACGACAACACCTCGGAGCTCAACTCCCCGGGACACTGCCACAACCCCTAAATGTCAGGAGGCACCAAGAACAATGTTCTCGTCACAAAACCATCGGAACGATTCCAAGATACACGCGTGATCCTAATTTTTTTTAGTGAAATTTGAGGAGAGAAGAGTCAAAACTTCTACGTCAGGAGGCCTCACCAGAGCGACGAAGGGACTGAGGAATAAAAAGAATCCTACTCTCCGATATATATAATCCTAAGACTCAAAACATTTTTGTTCTAGACTCAACAACGCCAGCGATTCGATCAAGCAGGGGGCTCCTAAGTCGGGGATAGCTCTGATTACCAACTTGTAACGCCCACGATGCAGCTATATCTCCCACGTGTCGAGGCACGACTTAGAGGCATAACCGCATTGTAGGTATTGTCGCAAGAAGGGTCATCTTCACACAATCCCATGTAATGAACAAGAATGGGATAACGAGAGTTGGCTTACAATCGCCACTTCACACAATACATAAATTAATTCATACATCATCCAAAATCCACACATAGACCGACTATAAATCCAAATGAAAATAAGATAACCCCAAATGCTAGATCCCCGATCGTCCCAACTGGGCTCCACTACTGATCATCAGGAAATGAAACATAGTAACGACCACGTTCCTCGTCGAACTCCCACTTGAGCTCGGTTGCGTCACCTGCACTGGTATCATTGGCACCTGCAACTGTTTTGGTAGAATCTGTGTGTCACGAGGACTCAGCAATCTCACACCCGCGAGATCAAGACTATTTAAGCTTATGGGTAGGAAAGGGTAGTGAGGTGGAGCTACAGCAAGCACTAGCATGTATGATGGCTAACATACGCAAATAAGAGCGAGAAGAGGAGCAACGCAACGGTCGCGAAGCTAGAGGTGATCAAGAAGTGATCCTGAAACTGCCTATGCACAACCATAACACAAGAACCGTGTTCACTTCCCGGGCTCCGCCGAGAAGAGACCATCACGGCTACACACGCGGTTGATGTATTTTAATTAAGTCAAGTGTCATTCTCTACAACCGGACATTAACAAATTCCCATCTGCCACATAACCGCGGGCACGGCTTTTGAAAGATAATACCCTGCAGGGGTGTCCCAACTTAGCCCATTATAAGCTCTCACGGTCAACGAAGGATAAACCTTCTTCCGGGAAGACCCGATCAGTCTCGGAATCCCGGTTTACAAGACATTTCAACAATGTTAAAACAAGACCAGCAAAGCCGCCCGATGTGCTGACAAATCCCGATAGGAGCTGCACATATCTCGTTCTCAGGGCACACCTGATAAGTCAAGCTACGAGTAAAACCAGCCCTCAAGTTGCCCCGAGGTGGCCCCGCAGGTTGCTCGGTTCGGACCAACACTCGAAGGAGCACTGGCCCGGGGGGGTTAAATAAAGATGACCCTCGGGCTCGCGAAAACCCAAGGGAAAATGGCTTAGGTAGGCAAATGTAAAACCAAGGTTGGGCCTTGCTGGAGGAGTTTCAACCAAAGCGAACTGTCAAGGGGGTCCCATAAATCACCCAACCGCGTAAGGAACGCAAAATCAAGGAACATAACACCGGTATGACGGAAACTAGGGCGGCAAGAGTGGAACAAAACACCAGGCATAAGGCCGAGCCTTCCACCCTTTACCAAATATATAGGTGCATTAATTAACTAAGAGATATTGTGATATTCCAAAATATCCATGTTCCAACATGGAACCAACCTCAACTTCACCTGCAACTAGCAACGCTATAAGAAGGGCTGAGCAAAAGCGGTAACTTAGCCAAACAGCGGTTTGCTAGGAAAGGATGGTTAGAGGCTTGACATGGCAATATGGGAGTCATGATATAGCAAGTGGTAGGTAGCGCAGCATAGCAATAGAGCGAACAACTAGCAAGGCAAAGATAGAAGTGATTTCGAGGGTATGGTCATCTTGCCTGAAATCCCGCTAGGAAGAAGAACGAGTCCATGAAGAAGACAAACGGACGTAGTCGAACGAATCCTCACAACTCCGGAACGAAACCGAAGCTAACCAGAGAAGCAACCCGGAAAGAAACAAACAACATAGTAAACAACCACCACATACACATGGCATGATGCACAAACAAGTATGATGCATGTCCGGTTTAAATATGCATGGCATGGCAAAGTGCACAAACAATACTACAAGTTAAGTTGAGCTCAATATGCACCGGGTTGCATATTGGAGAAACACCACATTTAATTATTTAGTTAATAACTCTCGTTTATGTACCCAACAATATTAAATGTTATTAAACATGGCAAGGGGTGAAGCATATGAAAACTACCTATCTAGGCAAGTTTAAATGAGGCCGGAACAACGAACAACAATTCCGGAAAAACCTCATGCACATATTGTAGATTTGGTACTGTTCTGCCCTAAACACAATTTTAATGTTGTTAAACAGCAAAACAAAGTACACCATGTTGTTCTATGCATTTTTTCACCCCATTTACATATAAAGTTTATTAAATTTGGAGCTACGGTTATTAAGTTATGAAATAAAACATTTTAGCATGGCATCTAGCAAAATAAATGCAAACAACATTTTAAACATTTTAAGCATGGATGACAGTAGCCTATTATGAAACTAGACAAAATTCTAAGCATTTTACATATAGAAAATTATTCACATATGATGTATGGTTAATTAGTTATTAGATGCATGAACACTAGGGGTTTTTCTGCAAAACTGTTAAACACTGGATAATGCTAAAATCGCAGAACTGGAAAAAAACATCTACGGGCCGAAACTGGGGCGGACTGGCGCAGGACTGATGGGTGGCTCACCATATGGGCTCGGCCCAAACTGTGGAGAGGCCTGGTAGGTTGGAGGAGAAGGTCGGGCCTTGGCGCTGGAGCGGCCGGCTGGGTAGCGAACCGGTCAACGCGAGCGACAGGGGCATGGCGAGGCGAAGCAGAGGCTGGGCGCTGGCCTTGGTGCGGCTGCTGGTCAACGCGGGGTCCGGAGGCGTCGGCCCCCTGGTTCGAAGCAGAGGCGAAACGCTCGCGTCCTGAGACGATGCAGAGCGATGCAGCGGCTCGATGCGGAGGCTCGGCGGCAGCGGGACTTGGCGCGACAGGTGAAGCAGAGGAGGTCGCAGGTGGGCGACGTAGTAGAGGGACTTGGCGGGGCGACGGAGAGGCGCAGGGCTTGATGCACGACGGTGGCGCGGGGACTAGCTTGGTGGTCGGAGACGCGGATCCGGGCCAGTTCGGGTCGGGGAGGCGAGGTAGCAGGCTGGCGTGGAAGAACTCAGGCGGCCATGGCGTTTTCCTGTGCAGAGAGAGGCGAGAGGGAGTTGAGAAGGGACGCAGAGAAGAAAAAAAAGGAAGGAGGAGAAGGGGCGACGCTCATCTGGTTGGCCGCTGGTGCTGCTCCGGCAGGGAGGTGGAGGCGCACGAGAGGCTCGGGGCTGCGGCTGGAGCTGTTGCTGCTACCGGTGGACGACGGGGACGGCACGAGGTGGGAGGCGGCAGGGAGCTCCTCTCCCTGGCTCGCGACGAGGGGAACGGGGAGGTCTGCGTGGGCTGTGGTGGTTGGATGGATCGGGAAGGAGGAGGCTTCGGCTTGCTGTGGTTGGGCGGCGGCGCAAAACGAGGGAGGTGGTCGGAGCGATCTGGTTGGGTGGATGGGGACTCTGAGGTGGGTGGCGGCTGGATCGGGAGGGATCCCGAGGAAGGGAGTGGCGGCGGCAGGTGAGGGAATGGATGGATGGGACAACTAGCGACTAGGGTTTGATCTGTTTAAATAGCATGTGGATTTTTGGTTAGGGGCTAAACGGACCCTCCGATTGAGATCGAACGGTCGAGATATATAGGTTAGGATAGTCAAAGAAGAAATCAAAGATATTTTAGGGATGTTTGGGGATGATCCGGACTCATCGATAACGATAGCTCGGGTCGGGTTCGGAGAAGTTCGGACGCGCACGAGAGGTGTTGGAAATATGCCCTAGAGGCAATAATAAATTGGTTATTATTATATTTCCTTGTTCATGATAATCGTTTATTATCCATGCTAGCATTGTATTGATAGGAAACTCAGATACATGTGTGGATACATAGACAACACCATGTCCCTAGTAAGCCTCTAGTTGACTAGCTCGTTGATCAATAGATGGTTACGGTTTCCTGACCATGGACATTGGATGTCGTTGATAATGGGATCACATCATTAGGAGAATGATGTGATGGACAAGACCCAATCCTAAGCCTAGCACAAGATCGTGTAGTTCGTTTGCTAAGAGCTTTTCTAATGTCAAGTATCATTTCCTTAGACCATGAGATTGTGCAACTCCCGGATACCGTAGGAATGCTTTGGGTGTACCAAACGTCACAACGTAACTGGGTGGCTATAAAGGTGCACTACAGGTATCTCCGAAAGTGTCTGTTGGGTTGGCACGAATCGAGACTGGGATTTGTCACTCCGTGTAAACGGAGAGGTATCTCTGGGCCCACTCGGTAGGACATCATCATAATGTGCACAATGTGACCAAGGAGTTGATCACGGGATGATGTGAGTTACGGAACGAGTAAAGAGACTTGTCGGTAACGAGATTGAACAAGGTATCGGGATACCGACGATCGAATCTCGGGCAAGTACCATACCGATTGACAAAGGGAATTGGGTACGGGATTGATTGAATCCTCGACATCGTGGTTCATCCGATGAGATCATCGAGGAGCATGTGGGAGCCAACATGGGTATCCTGTTGGTTATTGACCGGAGAGTCGTCTCGGTCATGTCTGCATGTCTCCCGAACCCGTAGGGTCTACACACTTAAGGTTCGGTGACGCTAGGGTTATAGAGATATTAGTATGCGGTAACCCGAAAGTTGTTCGGAGTCCCGGATGAGATCCCGGACGTCACGAGGAGTTCCGGAATGGTCCGGAGGTAAAGATTTATATATGGGAAGTCTTATTTTGGTCGCCGGAAAAGTTTCGCACTTTATCGGTATTGTACCGGGAGTGCCGAAAGGGGTCCGGGGGTCCACCAAGGGGGTCCACCAGCCCCGGGGGGCCACATGGGCTGTAGGGGGTGCGCCTTGGCCTATATGGGCCAAGGGCACCAGCCCCAAGAGGCCCATGCGCCAAGAGATAAGGAAAAGGGAGAGTCCTAAAGGGGGAAGGCACCTCCGAGGTGCCTTGGGGGGAAGGACTCCTCCCTGACCGCAGCCTTCCTTGGAGGAAGGGCCAAGGCTGCGCCCCCCTCTCCCTTGGCCCTATATATAGTGGGGGGAAGGGAGGGCAGCAATACCTAAGCCCTGGCACCTCCCTCTCCCTCCCGTGACACACCTCCCTCCCCCCGCTTGCGCTTGGCGAAGCCCTGCCGGGATCCCGCTACTTCCACCACCACGCCGTCGTGCTGCTGGATCTCCATCAACCTCTCCTTCCCCCTTGCTGGATCAAGAAGGAGGAGACGTCGCTGCTTCGTACGTGTGTTGAACGCGGAGGTGCCGTCCGTTCGGCGCTAGGATCATCGGTGATTTGGATCACGACGAGTACGACTCCATCAACCCCGTTCTCTTGAACGCTTCCGCTCGCGATCTACAAGGGTATGTAGATGCACTCCCCTTCCCCTCGTTGCTAGATTACTCCATAGATTGATCTTGGTGATGCGTAGAAAATTTTGAATTTCTGCTACGTTCCCCAACAAGAGGGGGGGTCTGATAGAGGTCGACAAAGACGAGGAAGAAGCGGCAACTACGAACGACTACGAGTTTTATGAAAACAATGGCAGCGGACAAACAAATGATGACATGATGAATGCAGCAAACAAATAAATACACACAACGATAACGAAAAAATATGGAAGCCGACTGGAGCATCGGTCTCGGGGCGTTACATAAAGAACACATAAATAAAAGCTAGGGGCTGTTTAGATAAACAAACAACTAAGTTGGTTTTAGTAGAGAGCTTTTTGTCGCAAGAAAGTTATTTGTCCCTAGGCAATCAATAACTAGACCGGTAATCATTATTGCAATTTTATATGAGGGAGAGGCATAAGCTAACATACTTTCTCTTCTTGGATCATATGCACTTATGATTGGAACTCTAGCAAACATCGGTAACTACTAAAGATCATTAAGGTAAAACCCAACCATAGCATTAAAGTATCAAGTCCTCTTTATTCCTGTCGTGGAATTGTCACGACAGATGTCCTAGGGTGAGGACTTAGTCGTGAGGCCAGCGCATCTATGTAGTAGCTTGAGAGAGGTTGAGCGGAATCGAGAGACGCAACACAAGACGAGGATTTAGACAGCTTCGGGCCCCGGGAAACATCATCCGGTAACAACCCTACATGCTGTTTGAGGCTAGGTCTCATTATGATCACGGGAGAGTCGCCGGGGACCGGCTCTCGGTGTCTAGCCCTAGAGATTGTTTCTTGTTCCCTCTCCCCCTTTGGGGTGCCCTGCCCCTCCTTATATAAGTTGAAGGGGCGGGTTACATGACTAGTCCTAGTAGGATTAGGATTACTCAATTACAAGTGGAGTCCTAGTCTTGCTTCCTTTGTAAGGGAATATTCCTTACGCTTTCCTCTTAAACGGGCCCACCAGAGTATAAGCCGGCCTGCTGGGCCTTGGGCCTTGTCGTCCGTTTGATCCGCCCGCCGGGTCTCCAGTGAGTCACAAGTCTAGGCGGGTTACATGTAAACCGCCATGTCTGGGCGGATCGCCAGTGAGTCTCTTAGCTCCAGCCAGGTCTCTGGTGAGTCGCCAAGTCCGGCCGGGTCATAATTCCGGCCGGGTTATACCGCGGGGTATATCCCCGACAATTCCCACACGCCATAACCCACTTATCCGTGTTTGTGTTTCTATCACTCATGCAACACAAACAATAAGGGAAACCATGAACATATTGCAAACCCTACAGCGGGGATCCCTCACACTTGCGCGACACAGAGAGCACCATAGGACAGCACCAATAATAAAACATGCAATTCAAACCAATCACGATCATTAATCAACCCATAGGACAAAACAGATCTACTCAAAC
Source organism: Triticum aestivum (assembly GCF_018294505.1). Taxonomy (NCBI): domain Eukaryota; kingdom Viridiplantae; phylum Streptophyta; class Magnoliopsida; order Poales; family Poaceae; genus Triticum; species Triticum aestivum. The sequence continues at coordinate 111,995,644 of NC_057799.1, read as the reverse complement.
ATCACAGGATAGCCATATACATCATTGGGAAATAATATATAGTGTTGAGCACAATGTTTAAGTAGAGATTACAGCGGGAGAAGAGGTGTTACACCGCTGCATAGAGGGGGAGAGAGTTGGTGATGACAGCGGTGAAGTTGTTGGTGTAGATCGTCGTGACGATGATGGCCCCGGTGGCGTTTCGGCACCACCGGGAGAGAGGGGGAGAGAGCCCCCTCCTTCTTCTTCTTCCTTGACCTTCCCCCTAGATGGGAGAAGGGTTTCCCCTCTGGTCCATGGCCTCCATGGCGGCGGAGGGGCGGGAGCCCCTCCGAGATTGGATCTCTCTCTCCCTGTTTCTGTGCTCCCAGATTCTGGCCTTTCACCGTTTCTTAAATTCCCGGAGATCTGTAACTTCGATTGGCCTGAAATTTTAACATGATTTTTATCCGGATATTAGCTTTCTTGCGGCGAAAGAAGGGAACCAATCACGTTACGGAGTGGCCACAAGGGCCCAGGGCGCCCCCCCTGCCATGTGGACTCCTCGGGCATCGTCTCACGTTGATTCTTTTTCCCAAAAATCACATATATTCCAAAAAAAATCTCTGTAAGTTTTTATCTCGTTTGGACTTCGTTTGATATGGATTTTCTGCAAAACAAAAAACATGCAACAAACAGGAACTGACACTGGGCACTGGATCAATATGTTAATCCAAGAAAATCATATAAATTGTTGCCAAAAGTATATAAAAGTTGTAAAAATTGGCATGAAAAAATAAAAAATTATAGATACGACGGAGACGTATCAGCATCCCCAAGCTTAATTCCTGCTCATCCTCGAGTAGGTAAATGATAAAAAAAGATAATTTTTGATGTGGAATGCTACCTAGCATAATCTTGATCGTATAATCTAATAATGGCATGAATATTAAGACATGAGTGATTCAAAGCAATAGTCTAGCATTAGACATTAAGACAATAATACTTCAAGCATACTAATAAAGCAATCATGTCTTCTCAAAATAACATGGCCAAAGAAAGTTATCCCTATAAAATCATATAGTCTGGCTATGCTCCATCTTCACCACATAAAGTATTTCATCATGCACAACCCCGATGACAAGCCAAGCAATTGTTTCGTACTTCTAATGTTCTCAAGCCTTTTCAACTTTCACGCAAACATGAGCGTGATCCATGGATATAGCACTATAGGTGAAATAGAATATGATGGTGGAGGTTGTGTGGAGAAGACAAAAAGGAAGAAAGTCTCACATCGACGCGGCTAATCAACGGGCTATGGAGATGCCCATCAATTGATGTCAATGCGAGGAGTAGGGATTGCCATGCAATGGATGCACTAGAGCTATAAGTGTATGAAAGCTCAGAAATGAAACTAAGTGGGTGTGCATCCAACTTGCTTGCTCATGAAGACATCGGACATTTGAGGAAGCCCATCATCGGAATATACAAGCCAAGTTCTATAATGAAAAATTCCCACTAGTATATGAAAGTGACAACATAGGAGACTCTCTCTATGAAGAACATGGTGCTACTTTGAAGCACAAGTGTGGTAAAAGGATAGTAGCATTGCCCCTTCTCTCTTTTACTCTCATTTTTTTGTTTTCCCTTTTTTCTTTTTCTTTTTTTGGGGCTCTTTTTTCCGTCCGGAGTCTCATCCCAACTTGTGGGGGAATCATAGTCTCCATCATCCTTTCCTCACTGGGACAATGCTCTAATAATGATGATCATCACACTTTTATTTACTTACAACTCAATATTACAACTCGATACTAGAACAAAGATATGACTCTATATGAATGCCTTCGGCGGTGTACCGGGATGTGCAATGATCTAGCGTAGCAATGACATTAAAAAACGAACATGCCATGAAACCATCACGCTAGCTATCTTACGATCATGCAAAGCAATATGGCAATGAATGCTCAAGTCATGTATATGATGATGATGGAAGTTGCATGGCAATATATCTCAGAAAAATGGCTATGGCAATGCCATGATAGGTAGGTATGGTAACTGTTTTGAGGAAGATATATGGAGGCTTATGTGTGACAGAGCGTATCATATCATGGGGTTTGGATGCACCGGCGAAGTTTGCACCGACTCTCGAGGTGAGAAAGGGCCATGAACGGTACCGAAGAGGCTAGCAATGATGGAAGGGTGAGAGTGCGTATAATCCATGGACTCAACATTAGTCATAATGAACTCACATACATATTGCAAAAGTTTATTAGCCATCGAAACAAAGTACTACACAATGCTCCTAGGGGGATAGATTGGTAGGAAAAGACCATCGCTCGTCCCCGACCTCCACTCATAAGGAAGACAATCAAAAATAAATCATGCTCCGACTTCATCACATAACGGTTCACCATACATGCATGCTTCGGGAATCACAAACCTTAACACAAGTATTTCTACCAATCCACAATTACTCACTAGCATGACTCTAATATCACCATCTTTATATCGCAAAACTATTGCAAGGACTCAAACATATCATATTCAGTGATCTATGATATGTCCATTTCGCATCATGCTTTTATATCGATATTTATTACATTATGGGCTGTTATTACACGTTATGTCACAATAATTATGCCTATTCTCTCTTATTTTACAAGGTTTACATGAAGATGGAGAATGCTGGCAGCTGGGAATCTGGGCTGGAAAAGGAGCAAATATTAGAGACCTATTCTGCACAGCTCCAAAAGTCCTGAAACTTCACGGAAGTTATTTTTGGAATTAATAAAAAATACTGGCGAAAGAATCCACCAGAGGGGGCCCACACCCTGGCCACGAGGGTGGGGGGCGCGCCCCCTGCTTCGTGGGCCCCCTGGCAGGCCTCCGGTGCCCATCTTCTGCTATATGAAGTCTTTTACCTTGGAAAAAATTAGAAGCAAGCTTTCGGGAAGAAACTTCGCCGCCACGAGGCGGAACCTTGGCGGAACCAATCTAGGGCTCCGACAGAGCTGCTCTGCCGGGGAAACTTCCCTCCGGGAGGGGGAAATCATCGCCATCATCATCACCAACGATCCTCTCATCGGATCATCCAACATGTTGAGCTTGCCTTTCCCCCTCATGCTAGCCAAAATCTTTGCACCAAGTAGAGATACTACTTGTGCTTCCAAATATCCTTAAACCCAATTTTGCCATGAGAGTCCACCATATCTACCTATGGATTGAGTAAGATCCTTCAAGTAAGTTGTCATGTTGCGTGCAATAAAAATTGCTTTCTAAATATGTATGATCTATTAGTGTGGAGAAAATAAGCTTTATACGATCTTGTGATATGGAAGCAATAAAAGTGACGGACTGCATAATAAAGGTCCATATCACAAGTGGCAATATAAAGTGACGTTCTTTTGCATTAAGATTTCATGCATCCAACCATAAAAGCACATGACAACCTCTGCTTCCCTCTGCGAAGGGCCTATCTTTTACTTTTGTCTTATACCTTATGCAAGAGTCATGGTGATCTTCACCTTTCCTTTTTACATTTTATCCTTTGGCAAGCACATTGTGTTGGAAAGATCCTGATATATATATATCCAATTGGATGTGAGTTAGCATGAATTATTATTGTTGACATTACCCTTGAGGTAAAAGGTTGGGAGGCAATACTATAAGCCCGTATCTTTCTCTGTGTCCGATTAAAACTTCATACCCATAAGTATTGCGTGAGTGTTAGCAATTGTGAAAGACTATATGATAGTTGAGTATGTGGACTTTCTAAAAAGCTCTTATATTGACTCTTTTCGATGTTATGATAAATTGCAATTGCTTCAATGACCGAGAAAATAGTTATTAGTTCTCAATGAAGTTTCTGATTCATACTTGACATTGTGAATAGATTATTACTTGAGCATAAGAAATCATATGACAATATCCATATATGTTGCTGTTATAAGAATGATCATGATGCCCTCATGTTCGTATTTTATTTTATCGACACCTCTATCTCTAAACATGTGGGCATATTTATCGTTATCGGCTTCCGCTTGAGGACAAGTGAGGTCTAAGCTTGGGGGAGTTGATACGTCCATTTTGCATCATGCTTTTATATCGATATTTATTGCATTATGGGCTGTTATTACGCATTATGTCACAATACTTATGCCCATTCTCTCTTATTTTACAAGGTTTACATGAAGAGGGAGAATGCCGGCAGCTGGGAATCTGGGCTGGAAAAGGAGCAAATATTACAGACCTATTCTGCACAGCTCCAAAAGTCCTGAAACTTCATGGAAGTTATTTTTGGAATTAATAAAAAATACTAGCGAAAGAATCCACCAGAGGGGGCCCACACCCTGGCCACGAGGGTGGGGGGCACGCCCTACCCCCTTGGGCGCGCCCCCCTGCCTCGTGGGCCCCCTGGCAGGCCTCCGGTGCCCATCTTCTGCTATATGAAGTCTTCTACCCTAGAAAAAAAATCAGAAGCAAGCTTTCGGGAAGAAACTCCGCCGCCACGAGGCGGAACCAATCTAGGGCTCCGGCAGAGCTGTTCTCCTGGGGAAACTTCCCTCCGGGAGGGGGAAATCATCGCCATCGTCATCACCAACGATCCTCTCATCGGGAGGGGGTCAATCTCCATCAACATCTTCGCCAGCACCATCTCCTCCCAAACCTTAGTTCATCTCTTGTATCCAATCTTTGTCCCAAAGCCTCAGATTGGTACCTGTGGGTTGCTAGTAGTGTTGATTACCCCTTGTAGTTGATGCTAGTTGGTTTATTTGGTGGAAGATCATATGTTCATATCCTTTATGCATATTAATACCCCTCTGATTATGAACATGAATATGATTTGTGAGTAGTTAGTTTGTTCCTGAGGACATGGGAGAAGTCTTGCTATAAGTAGTCATGTGAATTTGGTATTCGTTCGATATTTTGATGAGATGTATGTTGTCTCTCCTCTAGTGGTGTTATGTGAACGTCGACTACATGACACTTCACCATTATTTGGGCCTAGAGGAAGGCATTGGGAAGTAATAAGTAGATGATGGGTTGCTAGAGTGACAGAAGCTTAAACCCTAATTTATGAGTTGCTTCGTAAGGGGCTGATTTGGATCCATATGTTTCATGCTATGGTTAGGTTTACCTTAATACTTCTTTTGTAGTTGCGGATGCTTGCAATAGGGGTTAATCATAAGTGGGATGCTTGTCCAAGAAAGGACAGCACCCAAGCACCGGTCCACCCACATACCAAATTATCAAAGTAACGAACGCGAATCATATGAGCGTGATGAAAACTAGCTTGACGATAATTCCCATGTGTCCTCGGGAGCGCTTTTCTCTATATAAGAGTTTGTCCAGGCTTGTCCTTTGCTACAAAAAGGATTGGGCCATCTTGCTGCACCTTGTTTACTTTCATTACTTGTTACCCGTTACAAATTACCTTATCACAAAACTATCTGTTACCGATAATTTCAGTGCTTGCAGAGAATACCTTGCTGAAAACCGCTTATCATTTCCTTCTGCTCGTCGTTGGGTTCGACACTCTTACTTATCGGAAGGACTACGTTAGATCCCCTATACTTGTGGGTCATCAAGACTCTTTTCTGGCGCCGTTGCCGGGGAGTGAAGCGCCTTTGGTAGGTGGAATTTGGTAAGGAAAAATTTATATAGTGTGCTGAAATTTACTGTCACTTGTTACTATGGAAAGTAATCCTCTGAGGGGCTTGTTCGGGGTATCTTCACCCCGACCAGTAGAGCAAAGAGTTGCTCCTCAACCTACTGAAAATGTTTACATTGAAATTCCTTCGGGTATGATAGAGAAACTGCTAGCTAATCCTTTTACAGGAGATGGAACATTACATCCCGATTTGCACCTAATCTATGTGGATGAAGTTTGTGGATTATTTAAGCTTGCAGGTATGCCCGAGGATGTTATCAAGAAGAAGGTCTTCCCTTTATCTTTGAAGGGAGAGGCATTGACATGGTTTAGGCTATGTGATGATATGGGATCATGGAACTACAACCGATTGAAATTGGAATTTCATCAGAAGTTTTATCCTATGCATCTTGTTCATCGTGATCGTAATTATATATATAATTTTTGGCCTCGCGAAGGAGAAAGCATCGCTCAAGCTTGGGGGAGGCTTAAGTCAATGTTATATTCATGCCCCAATCATGAGCTCTCAAGAGAAATGATTATTCAAAATTTTTATGCTCGGCTTTCTCTCAATAATCGCTCCATGCTCGATACTTCTTGTACTGGATCTTTTATGATGAAGACTATTGAATTCAAATGGGATTTATTGGAAAGAATTAAATGCAACTCTGAAGATTGGGACCTCGACGAAGGTAAGGAGTCAGGTATAACACCTAAGTTTGATTGTGTTAAATTTTTATGGATACCGATGTTTTCCATGAATTTAGCACTAAATATGGACTTGACTCTGAGATAGTAGCTTCTTTCTGTGAATCCTTTGCTACTCATGTTGATCTCCCTAAGGAGAAGTGGTTTAAATATAATCCTCCCATTGAAGTAAAAGTAGTTGCACCTATTAAAGTTGAGGAAAAGACTATCACTTATAATGATCCTGTTGTTCCTACTGCTTATATTGAGAAACCACCTTTCCCTGTTAGAATAAAGGATCATGCTAAAGCTTCAACTGTGGTCAACAAAAGTAATATTAAGACACCCAAACCCCTTGAGAAAATTAAAGTTGAACATAGTATTGCTATGGTTAAAGATCTCTTGGCTGATAATATTGATGGGCATGTTATTTACTTCTGTGAGGAAACTGCTAGAATTGCTAGACCTGATACTAAAAATAAACATAGACCTGTTGTAGGCATGCCTGTTATTTCTGTTAAAATAGGAGATCATTGTTATCATGGCTTATGTGATATGGGTGCTAGTGCAAGTGCAATACCTCATTCCTTATACAAAGAAATTATGCATGATATTGCACCTGCTGAGATAGAAGAAATTGATGTTACAATTAAGCTTGCCAATAGAGATACTATTTCACCAGTTGGGATTGTTAGAGATGTTGAAGTCTTGTGTGGGAAAGTTAAATATCCTGCTGATTTTCTTGTTCTTGGTTCCCCACAAGATAACTTTTGTCCCATTATATTTGGTAGACCCTTCTTGAATACTGTTAATGCTAGGATAGACTGCGAAAAGGATGTTGTTACTATTGGTTTGGGGGATATGTCTCATGAGTTTAATTTTGCTAAATTTCGTAGACAACCCCATGATGAGGAATTGCCTAGTAAAGATGAAATTATTGGTCTTGCTTCTATTGCCGTGCCTCCTAATGATCCTTTAGAACAATATTTGCTAGACCATGAAAATGATATGTTTATGAATGAAAGAAGGGAAATAGATGAAGTATTCTTTAAACAGGGACCTATTTTGAAACACAACTTGCCTGTTGAAATCCTAGGGGATCCTCCTCCACCCAAGGGTGATCCCGTGTTTGAGCTTAAACCATTACCTGATACTCTTAAATATGCTTATCTTGATGAAAAGAAGATATATCCTGTTATTATTAGTGCTAACCTTTCAGAGCATGAAGAAAAGAAATTATTGAAAACTCTGAAGAAGCACCGTGCTGCTATTGGATATACTCTTGATGATCTTAAGGGCATTAGTCCCACTCTATGCCAGCACAAATAAATTGGAGAAAGACGCTAAACCAGTTGTTGATCACCAACGACGGTTAAATCCTAAGATGAAAGAAGTGGTAAGGAAAGAAATACTAAAGCTTCTGGAGGCAGGTATAATTTATCCCGTTGCTGATAGTCAGTGGGTAAGTCCTGTCCATTGTGTCCCTAAGAAGGGAGGTATTACTGTTGTTCCTAATGATAAAGATGAATTGATCCCACAAAGAATTGTTACAGGTTATAGAATGGTAATTGATTTCCGCAAATTAAATAAAGCTACTAAAAAGGATCATTACCCTTTACCTTTTATTGATCAAATGCTAGAAAGATTATCCAAACATACACATTTTTGCTTTCTAGATGGTTATTCTGGTTTCTCTCAAATACCTGTGTCAAAGAGGATCAAGAAAAGACCACTTTTACTTGCCCTTTCGGTACCTTTGCTTATAGACGTATGCCTTTTGGTTTATGTAATGCACCTGCTACCTTTCAAAGATGCATGATGGCTATATTCTCTGATTTTTGTGAAAAGATTGTTGAGGTTTTCATGGATGATTTCTCCGTATATGGAACTTCTTTTGATGATTGCTTGAGCAACCTTGATCGAGTTTTGCAGAGATGTGAAGAAACTAACCTTGTCTTGAATTGGGAGAAGTGCCACTTTATGGTTAATGAAGGTATTGTCTTGGGGCATAAAATTTCTGAAAGAGGTATTGAAGTTGACAAAGCTAAAGTTGATGCTATTGAAAAGATGCCGTGTCCCAAGGACATTAAAGGTATAAGAAGTTTCCTTGGTCATGCCGGTTTTTATAGGAGGTTCATTAAGGACTTCTCTAAAATCTCCAGGCCTCTGACTAATCTCTTACAAAAAGATATTCCTTTTGTCTTTGATGATGATTGTGTAGAAGCATTTGAAATACTTAAGAAAGCATTGATTTCTGCACCTATTGTTCAGCCACCTGATTGGAATTTACCCTTTGAAATTATGTGTGATGCTAGTGATTATGCTGTAGGTGCTGTTCTAGGACAAAGAGTTGATAAGAAATTAAATGTTATCCAATATGCTAGTAAAACTCTAGACAGTGCCCAGAGAAATTATGCTACTACTGAAAAAGAATTTTTAGCAGTTGTATTTGCTTGTGATAAGTTCAGACCTTATATTGTTGATTCTAAAGTAACTGTTCACACTGATCATGCTGCTATTAAATATCTTATGGAAAAGAAAGATGCTAAACCTAGACTTATTAGATGGGTTCTCTTGCTACAAGAATTTGATTTGCATATTATTGATAGAAAGGGAGCTGAGAACCCCGTTGCAGACAACTTGTCTAGGTTAGAGAATGTTCTTGATGACCCACTACCTATTGATGATAGCTTTCCTGATGAACAATTAGCTGTCATAAATGCTTCTCGTACTGCTCCATGGTATGCTGATTATGCTAATTACATTGTTGCTAAATTTATACCACCTAGTTTCACATACCAGCAAAAGAAAAAGTTTTCTATGATTTAAGACATTACTTCTGGGATGACCCACACCTTTATAAAGAAGGAGTAGATGGTGTTATTAGACGTTGTATACCTGAGCATGAACAGGAACAGATCCTACGCAAGTGTCACTCCGAAGCTTATGGAGGACACCACGCTGGAGATAGAACTGCACATAAGGTATTGCAATCCGGTTTTTATTGGCCTACTCTCTTCAAAGATGCCCGTAAGTTTGTCTTATCTTGTGATGAATGTCAAAGAATTGGTAATATTAGTAGACGTCAAGAAATGCCTATGAATTATTCACTTGTTATTGAACCATTTGATGTTTGGGGCTTTGATTATATGGGACCGTTTCCTTCCTCTAATGGGTATACACATATTTTAGTTGCTGTTGATTACGTTACTAAGTGGGTAGAAGCTATTCCAACTAGTAGTGCTGATCATAACACCTCTATTAAGATGCTTAAAGAAGTTATTTTTCCGAGGTTTGGAGTCCCTAGATATTTAATGACTGATGGTGGTTCACATTTTATTCATGGTGCTTTCGTAAAATGCTTGCTAAGTATGATGTTAATCATAGAATTGCATCTCCGTATCACCCACAGTCTAGTGGTCAAGTAGAATTGAGTAATAGAGAGCTCAAATTAATTTTGCAAAAGACTGTTAATAGATCTAGAAAGAATTGGTCCAAGAAACTTGATGATGCATTATGGGCCTATAGAACTGCATATAAAAATCCTATGGGTATGTCTCCGTATAAAATGGTTTATGGAAAAGCATGTCACTTACCTCTCGAACTAGAACATAAGGCATATTGGGCCATTAAAGAGCTCAATTATGATTTCAAACTTGCCGGTGAGAAGAGGCTATTTGACATTAGCTCACTTGATGAATGGAGAACCCAAGCCTATGAGAATGCCAAACTATTTAAAGAAAAAGTTAAAAGATGGCATGACAAAAGGATACAAAAGCATGAGTTTAATGTAGGTGATTATGTGTTGCTATTCAACTCTCGGTTAAGATTTTTTGCAGGAAAACTTCTCTCTAAATGGGAAGGTCCTTACGTTATCGAGGAGGTCTATCGTTCCGGTGCCATAAAAATCAACAACTTCGAAGGCACAAATCCGAAGGTGGTGAACGGTCAAAGAATCAAACATTATATCTCAGGTAATCCTATAAATGTTGAAACCAATGTTATTGAAACCGTCACCCTGGAGGAATACATAAGAGACACCTTCCAGAACGTTTCAGACTCCGAAAAGGAATAGGTATGTGGTACGGTAAGCAAACCGACTCCAAAACAGTCCTAATGGCAATTTTTCTCCGTTTTGGAATATTTAAGAAAATAAGAAAATAAGAAGTAGTCCGGGAAGGACACGAGGCTTCCACGAGGGTGGAGGGCGCGCCCCTGCCTCGTGGGCATCTCGTGTGCTCTCCGGACTCCGTTTTCTTGCACGATACTTCTTTTGGTCGGTAAAAATTCATTATTTAATCTCCCGAAGGTTTTGACCATCGTATCACGCAATTATCTTCTGTTCTTGTTTCGAGCTGTTTTTCTGACAGATCTAGATCACCATGACCTCTCCAAGTGCCCCCAAGGGACAAGTTCTTCGAGAAGGTCATCAACCCCTACCTCGCGGAAGTGCTGCAACATCCTCAAACCATTGAGATGCGTGAGGGGTTGCTGCACATCTGCGATGTTGAGGGACCAAGGAGGACCAGAAGCGTGTAGACAAGGCTCGAGGTAGTGGAGCAACAAGTTTTCAAGTGTCAGGAGATGGTGGAGCGCGGACTCGACTCCAATCACATAATGATCATGGAGTTCACCAACAACCACAAGCTGGACGCCAAGGACATTGGGGAGGCTATCTTCAAGCTTCACGAGAAAATTGAGCACCTCCAAGCCCAGACCTATGACCTGCAAAACCAAAACTGTGAGTATGAATATAGATTCAAGAGGATGAGTTTGGCTGTAGATTTAAGGATCCCGGAGACTCGTTCATCCTTCTATGATGGTGAGCCTATGCCTTGGAAGATGGATGACAAGCCTACTTCATCAACAACCCCATCACCCCCACTTCCGAGGAAAGAGACATAATCACATGGGTATGGGCACTCCCCTTGGCAACTGCCAAGCTTGGGGGAGGTGACCCGGTATCGTATCACCATCACACTCCTATCTTTACCATTTTTCTTAGTTCGATCCTTTTGGTAATATCTTGATCTAGTAGAATAAAGTTTTAGTATGATTTAGTTTTGAGTTTTGCCTTATGATCCTTCTATGTAATCGAGTTCGTGAGCTATATATAATAAATGTTAGTGTTGAATCAAGGGCTTGATTATTTTGCTATGACCTTGAGGGAATAAAAGAAAAAGAAAGAATAAAAGGAAACAAAGAGACCATATTGATCTTATGGAGAGTAATGACTTCACATATAAAGAGTATGATGAATAAAAGTTGTTGAGAGTTGACAAACATAGTTTTGGTCATCGTTGCAATTAATAGGAAGTAATAAAGAAAGAGAGGTTTTCACATATAAATATACTATCTTGGACATCTTTTATGATTGTGAGCACTCATTAAAATATGACATGCTAAAGAGTTGATGTTGGACAAGGAAGACAACGTAATGGGTTATGTTTTCTTATATCCGAAATAAAGTATATTGTCATGGATCATCCAACATGTTGAGCTTGCCTTTCCCCTCATGCTAGCCAAATTCTTTGCACCAAGTAGAGATACTACTTGTGCTTCCAAATATCCTTAAACCCAGTTTTGCCATGAGAGTCCACCATATCTACCTATGGATTGAGTAAGATCCTTCAAGTAAGTTGTCATGTTGCATGCAATAAAAATTGCTTTCTAAATATGTATGATTATTAGTGTGGAGAAAATAAGCTTTATACGATCTTGTGATATGGAAGCAATAAAAGCGACGGACTGCATAATAAAGGTCCATATCACAAGTGGCAATATAAAGTGACGTTCTTTTGCATTAAGATTTCGTGCATCCAACCATAAAAGCACATGACAACCTCTGCTTCCCTCTGCGAAGGGCCTATCTTTTACTTTTGTCTTATACCTTATGCAAGAGTCATGGTGATCTTCACCTTTCCTTTTTACATTTTATCCTTTGGCAAGCACATTGTGTTGGAAAGATCCTGATATATATATCCAATTGGATGTGAGTTAGCACGAATTATTATTGTTGACATTACCCTTGAGGTAAAAGGTTGGGAGGCAACACTATAAGCCCCTATCTTTCTCTGTGTCCGATTAAAACTCCATACCCATAAGTATTGCGTGAGTGTTAGCAATTGTGAAAGACTAAATGATAGTTGAGTATGTGGACTTGCTGAAAAGCTCTTATATTGACTCTTTCCGATGTTATGATAAATTGCAATTGCTTCAGTGACCGAGATCATAGTTTGTTAGTTCTCAATGAAGTTTCTGATTCATACTTGACATTGTGAATAGATTATTACTTGAGCATAAGAAATCATATGACAATATCCATATATGTTGCTGTTATAAGAATGATCATGATGCCCTCATGTCCGTATTTTATTTTATCGACACCTCTATCTCTAAACATCTGGGCATATTTATCATTATCGGCTTCCGCTTGAGGACAAGCAAGGTCTAAGCTTGGGGGAGTTGATACGTCCATTTTGCATCATGCTTTTATATCGATATTTATTGCATTATGGGCTGTTATTACACGTTATGTCACAATACTTATGCCTATTCTCTCTTATTTTACAAGGTTTACATGAAGAGGGAGAATGCCGGCAGCTGGGAATCTGGGCTGGAAAAGGAGCAAATATTATAGACCTATTCTGCATAGCTCCAAAAGTCCTGAAACTTCAGGGAAGTTATTTTTGGAATTAATAAAAAATACTGGCGAGAGAATCCACCAGAGGGGGGCACACCCTGGCCACGAGGGTGGGGGGCGCGCCCTACCCCCCTGGGCGCACCCCTTGCCTCGTGGGCCCCCTGGCAGGCCTCCGGTGCCCATCTTCTGCTATATGAAGTCTTTTACCCTGGAAAAAATCAGAAGCAAGCTTTCGGGAAGAAATTCCGCCGCCACGAGGCGGAACCTTGGCGGAACCAATCTAGGGCTTCGACAGAGCTGTTCTGCCGGGGAAACTTCCCTCCAGGAGGGGGAAATCATCGCCATCGTCATCACCAACGATCCTCTCATCGGGAGGGGGTCAATCTCCATCAACATCTTCACCAGCACCATCTCCTCCCAAACCCTAGTCCATCTCTTGTATCCAATCTTTGTCCTCAGATTGGTACCTGTGGGTTGCTAGTAGTATTGATTACCCCTTTGTAGTTGATGCTAGTTGGTTTATTTGGTGGAAAATCATATGTTCAGATCCTTTATGCATATTAATACCCCTCTGATTATGAACATGAATATGATTTGTGAGTAGTTAGGTTTGTTCCTGAGGACATGGGAGAAGTCTTGCTATAAGTAGTCATGTGAATTTGGTATTTGTTCGATATTTTGATGAGATGTATGTTGTCTCTCCTCTAGTGGTGTTATATAAACGTCGACTACATGACATTTCACCATTATTCGGGCCTAGAGGAAGGCACTGGGAAGTAATAAGTAGATGATAGGTTGCTAGAGTGACAAAAGCTTAAACCCTAGTTTATGAGTTGCTTCGTAAGGGGCTGATTTGGATCCATATGTTTCATGCTATGGTTAGGTATACCTTAATACTTCTTTTGTAGTTGTGGATGCTTGCAATAGGGGTTAATCATAAGTGGGATGCTTGTCCAAGAAAGGACAGCACCCAAGCACCGGTCCACCCACATACCAGATTATCAAAGTAACGAACGCGAATCATATGAGCGTGATGAAAACTAGCTTGACGATAATTCCCATGTGTCCTCGAGAGCGCTTTTCACTATATAAGAGTTTGTCCAGGCTTGTCCTTTGCTACAAAAAGGATTGGGCCATCTTGCTGCACCTTGTTTACTTTCATTACTTGTTACCCGTTACAAATTACCTTATCACAAAACTATCTGTTACCGATAATTTCAATGCTTGCAGAGAATACCTTGCTGAAAACTGCTTATCATTTCCTTCTGCTCCTCGTTGGGTTCGACACTCTTACTTATCAAAAGGACTACGATAGATCCCCTATAGTTGTGGGTCATCAATTTACAAGTTTTATGTAGGATTTTATGACTAACCATGTGATACGTCCATTTTGCATCATGCTTTTATATCAATATTTATTGCATTATGGGCTGTTATTACATATTATATCACAATACTTATGCCTATTGTCTCTTATTTTATAAGGTTTACATGAAGAGGGAGAATGCCGGCAGCTGGAATTCTGGACTGGAAAAGGAGCAAATATTGGAGACATATTTTGCACAACTCCAAAAGTCCTGAAACTTCACGGAGAATATTTTTGGAATATATAAAAAATATTGGGCGAAGAAAGCACCAAAGGGGGCCACCTGCCATCCATAAGGGTGGAGGGCGCGCCCTACCCCCCTAGGCGCGCCCCCCCGTCCTTGTGGGCCACCTGGCAAGCCCCCGATGCCCATCTTCTGCTATATGGTGTGTTTTGACCTGAAAAAAACCAGAAGGAAGCTTTCGGGGCGAAGCGCCGCCGTCTCAAGGCGGAACTTGGGCAGAACCAATCTAGGGCTCCGGCGAAGCTGTTCTGCCGGGGAAACTTCCCTCCGGGAGGGGGAAATCGAAGCCATCGTCAACACCAATAATCCTAGTTCATCAACATCTTCACCAGCACCATCTCCTGTCAAACCCTAGTTCATCTCTTGTATCTGATCTTTGTCGCAAAACCTCAGATTGGTACCTGTGGGTTGCTAGTAGTGTTGATTACTCCTTGTAGTTGATGCTAGTTGGTTTATTCGGTGGAAGATCATATGTTCAGATCCTTAATGATAATTAATACTCCTCTGATTATGAACATGAATATGCTTTGTGAGTAGTTACGTTTGTTCCTGAGGGCATGGGAGAAGTCTTGTTATAAGTAATCATGTGAATTTGGTATTCGTTCGATATTTTGATGAGATGTATGTTCTCTCTCCTCTAGTGGTGTTATGTGAACGTCGACTACATGACACTTCACCATTGTTTGGGCCTAGGGGAAGGCATTGGGTAGTAATAAGTATATGATGGGTTGCTAGAGTGACAGAAGCTTAAACCCTAGTTTATGCGTTGCTTCGTAAGGGGTTGATTTGGATCCATATGTTTCATGCTATGGTTAGATTTATCTTAATTCTTTTTTTGTAGTTGCGGATGCTTGCAAGAGGGGTTAATCATAAGTGGGAGGCTTATCCAAGGAAGGGCGGCACCCAAGCACCGGTCCACCCACATATCAAATTATCAAAGTAACGAACGTGAATCATATGAGCATGATGAAAACTAACTTGACAACAATTCCCATGTGTCCTCGGGAGCACTTTGCATTATATAAGAGTTCGTCCAGGCTTGACCTTTGCTACAAAAAGGATTGGGGCACCTTGCTGCACCTTAGTTACTTTTGTTACTTGTTACCCGTTACGAATTATCTTATCACACAACTATCTGTTACCAATAATTTCAGTGCTTGCAGAGAATACCTTGCTGAAAACCGCTTGTCATTTCCTTTTGCTCCTCGCTGGGTTTGACACTATTACTTATCGAAAGGACTACGATAGATCCCCTATACTTGTGGGTCATCAAGACTCTTTCTGGTCCCGTTGCCGGGGAGTGAAGCGCCTTTGGTAAGTAAACATTTATATAGTGTGCTGAAATTTACTGTCACTTGTTACTATGGAAAATAATCCTTTGAGGGGCTTGTTCGGGTATCTTCACCTCGACCGGAAGAGCAAAGAGTTGCTCCTCAACCTACTGCACCTACCGAAAATATTTATTATGAAATTCCTTCAGGTATGATAGAGAAACTGCTAGCTAATCCTTATGCAGGAGATGGAACATTATATCCTGATATGCACCTAATCTATGTGGATGAAGTTTGTGGATTATTTAAGCTTGCAAGTATGCCCGAGGATGTTGTCAAGAATAAGGTCTTACCTTTACCTTTGAAGGGAAAGGCATTGACATGGTATAGGCTATGTGATGATATTGGATCTTGGAACTACAAACGATTGAAATTGGAATTTCATCAGAAGTTTTATCCTATGCATCTGGTTCATCGTGATCAGAATTATATATTTAATTTTTGGCCTCGTTAAGGAGAAAGTATCTCTCAAGGTTGGGGGAGGCTTAAGTCAATGTTATATTCATGCCCCAATCATGAGCTCTCAAGATAAATTATTATTCAAAAAATTTATGCTCGACATTCTCATAACATTGGTACGCGTCGGTGCTCTACAAACGGTTTTTAACCCCTTTACGCGACGGCATTTGGAACCGTCGCCGAGTGAGTGACGGCGATAGGGGGGTCCTTCCCACACGACCCAGAAACCGTCGGGGATAGGGAGCCTTGATGCATATAGTTGTCCCTATATAACCGTTTTCGATATCTCGAATATCCCAAACGCTTCATCCTTACTACTCGTTTGTGCTTGCATTGCCATCGCAGTCGGAGTTTTGTGGTTTTACCTAAAACCAGGCAGATTCCAGGCACGGGAGTTTTCCAGGCAGATTCTAGGAACGGGAGTTTTACGATGCCTGGCACATCACAAACAGTTCATGATTATAAACCATGTATGATAGGTAGACAATCACACACATTTAGTTTTCCCACACTGTATGCGATAGTGTCTAACATCACACACGCTTTTGCAAACGGCAACTGTGTGCATTGTTACACACGTTTCCTCTCCGTGATCCGTGTCGGATTATGATGTATATCGCACACGCTGTGCTTTATTAACCATGTGCGCCGTAATGACCTGCACACCATAATTTCGCCCTAATTTAATTGCTGCTGTTTAAAATTGTACCTAATTTGAACTTGAAAGTAGGCTATAACTTTATTCATATCCATCAGGTTCAAACAACCAATGCATTATTTAATTCACAGGTACATATGTTTAAGAATTACATAAGCACCAAATAAAGAATGATGAACCAGGGTTCTATACTTGTACTATTACAGATGGTAAAGAAAGAGGCGACAGACATTCTGGTTGCTGAACAAGGTGAAGCGGAATGGCCCTATTGTGCTCTCCTGGATGCAGAAGGCACACACGACTCTAGTCCAACCCCTTGTGATGGCTGACCGCCAATCATGTAGTTTGAGAGGTAATCTTGAGTAAACTACTTTATGATCCACTGCAAAGGAAAAAGGATTCAGACATTGTCATCTAACACAACTCATTACGGGCAGTAAAAAGAAGGCTATAGGGTTCTTACTTACCATCCTGCAGTTCACTGTTGTCTTGCATAAAGTGTAAACAAATAGTTCGATTGACATCTTTTTACCCATTTTAGTAACAATGTTTATCAGTTTCCTCACTTGATGTTGGTTCATGAATATCTCATTGCCCCAGAAAGGGTTGAAGTGTGGAACTTTGGCAATGATATATGTACCTAAAAGCACCAAGTTAATATTAGAAGCTAAACAACAATTGAAAAATGATGTAATACAATACTCCCTCCATCCCATTATATAAGATTTTATTACATGTATATCTAGACATCATCAGAACATTAAGGTAACACTCTTCCTTGTTGCTATGTAGCCTGGAATTGCATATTTAGTCATTCAGTACAATGTATGTTGCTATGTAGCCTCAGATATATTAAATATGGCCCTAGTTAACCTACTGATAAATGGGTTACAGATATATTCAGTGAAATGTCCGATTCGACGATTAATCCCTTATCAGCCCCAGGCTATATGGTACCAGCTATCGATATCATGAATAGTGAGTACATATAAGCAATGTGATGAAACTAACCTCGATGGAAGACAACACTGTTCTTAATATTGTCCTGCATGAGTACATCTAAAGGCATGTTAAGCACAATAGGATAAACATCAACCAAATATATCCATGGTAGACAACATAATCTACAAATGATAGCTTCAGTGTGCAGGCTTAAGCACGCTGGTTAAGGAAAACAAGAAGTGGAAAGGTGTGTTAACTGCATCAGGCATACCATTTAAAAACAAGCAAATAGTCATTCAAACTGGTAGTGTGCAGGTCTAAAGTACACTAGTTATTGTTAAAAAAACGAAAGGACATGTTAACTGCAATATCCTTAACACCAACCAAATATCGTAATTCATAGTGGTATTGTTGAAACTGTTATTGATGAAATTGAACTCCACGACAAATAGTTGCACATATAGAGTATCACATTGTGAAGAACTGAAATAAAGAAGTCATAAGGCCATCTCTAGCCGATCCTTTAAAAGTTAAAGGACTAAAACCCTTAGTGGATATATATATATATACTCAAGCAATTTTTGGCCTTTTCTAGTCGATCCCCTAAACTTAACGTTGTAAGCTTCAATTTGATCAAGTTCAACGCAGGTTCAACCGAAAGTAGCATGCATTCAAACATAAACATAGATAGTTTTGCATAACCGAACATAAAACATAAATTTTAACTAAGCTAAACTACTTTTGGTCGAAGTAGAGGTCGAGCCAATCCTTCCTCGTCATGTACGGTGTGCCACGAGCCGGGTCTGGGCCGGTGCCGTTGTCGAGGTCGTTGGGGAAGGCACTCCTCCACTCGTCGACACTGATCTCCTCGTCCTCGGGGCCCACCTCGACGCCCTCCGTGCCGCTGTCGCCGCCGCCTTCGACCTCGTCATCGGAGGAGAGCGCGATAACCTCGCCACCCTCCGCGTCATCGTCCTCGCTGCCTTCGACCTCATTATCGGAGGAGAGCGCGATAACCTCGCCGCCCTCCGCGTAGACAAAGATCGCCCGCTCTGCTTCCATGAGCTCCGGATGCTGCCGGTGGAGCTCTTGCATGTAGGCCTCATCGGTGGCCCCGGCCTCGAGGCGCTCCCACACCTCGCGGTCCTCCCACGCCATAGCCGAGCTCACCACCCCTGGCTCCGGCGGAACGAGGTCGACCGGATGTGTGCCAAAGGGGAAATTGAGCCTAGCCGCCGTGCCATGGTAGCGGACCTGCTAGCGGTCGTACTCCATGGCCGCGAGCTCGGCTGTGTGGAAGCTACCGAGCCACCGGCGGGTGTGGGTCTCCCGATCTGTAATCTCGGCGACCACGTCCCCCAGCGCCGCTGCCGAACCCTGAGGTAGGACCTCATCGGCTGCCGGGTCCGAGGGAGGATGGGGAAATCCTCAAACCGGCGTAGGGGCGCGGCGGCGGGCGGATCGGGGGACCGACGATGGCGGATCGAGCCCGTGGAGGACGACGGGGACACCTTGACGGCCACCTCGCCAGCGTCGGGCGAAAAGGCCGCGATAAACCTCTTTTTGGCCATTGGCTCCTCGAGCTCCCCGGCACACAGGTAGAGGTTGAGGATGGAGGCGCCGGCGATGACGGCGACCTACCAATGGTTTCGAGGGTTGTGTGTGTCTGTATGAGCGGAGGTTTTGGGGAGTGCGTGGTGTGTGTGGAGGGGGCGGGGGGGCAAGGTGGTGTTTGAGGAAATACTGCGGCAACTAAAAATTTTACTAGGCGGGAGTAACAAGGCGGGGCTACTAAAAATTTGGATCAAGGGCGAGCAGATATTTCTGAGATTGCAAGGGATGCAGAGGCGGGAGTAAAATGCAGGGGCTACTGAAAATTTGAATCAAGGGACTGAAGCAGAGCGGGAGTAACAGACATCGCACACGGTCAGCACATACTAATCGTGTGCTATCAAACATTAAAACCTTCTAGGCGGTAGATATTTTTGAGATTACGAGGCAGTAATATTTTCGAGATTGCGAGGGATGCAGAGGCAGGAGTATTTGGGGAGCGAGCTAGTGTGCTTGACACGCCGGCTGTGGACTGTAGCCGACGCACCTTCTCGCGTAAGCCATAGGCGTACTATACACCAACGGTGCTCCAGGATATTTTGTACTACATCTCACACGGTTGGTGATAATAAGCTGTGTGGGTTTTACTTGATTTTTCATCTTGATTTGAATTACATAATAGGGTCACAGCGGCAATGGACGGTGTTTGAATTGCTAGACATTTATCTGCAGTGAACATGCAACTATATGTGTGTCGTAAAATAATTTGAATTATTCAGGGTTCGTTTGGACATTTTATACATTAAACTGGTTTTCTAGCCATTTCAGGTGCACAATTAAAAATTAAACTACATGCACATGCTCCGGTGCATATAAATTGGTTGAAAAATCAAATCTGTGTCCTTGGGTGCATGCTTAGGTCCCATGCAAGAAATGGAAATGAATTTCAAACACCAGGGCACTGTTGATTGCCGGCAAAATGTTGAGATACCTGGTTTTTAAATTCTAGTAAATCCAAAACTCGTCTGAAATTCATGAAACTTGGCATGGTATCATGGAGCGGCATCAACATGCCATAGTGAATTTTTTATCCCATTTGGGGCAGGTTTGGGTATAATCTTCTCACAAACCAGAGCTTCTCACAACAAGCATGATGGTTTCGGTAGGGAACGTGCCACTTTTGGGGACGAAAGGATATCCGTCGCCTCTTATTGCTTTCAAAAAAATTTCTAGTGCCAACATAGAACAACAGGAGTGTTGTGTTAAGTTTTGGAATTTTTCGGGGTTCGTTTGGCCTTTTTATACATTAACTGGGTTTTCTCGGCATTTAATGTGCATAATTCAAATTTGAACTACAAGCACATGCTCCAGTGCACCAAAGTTGGCTGAAAAATCCCATGTGTGTCCTTGGGTGAATTTCTAGGTCCCATGCAAGAAATGGGAATGAAATTCAAACACCAGGGCACTGTTGATTGCCGACAAAATGTTGAGATACCTGGTTTTTAAATTCTAGTAAATCCAAAGCTCATATGAAATTCATGAAACTTGGCATGCTATCATGGAGCGGCATCAACATGCCGTGGTAAATTTTTGTCCCATTTGGGGCAGGTTTGGGTATAAGCTTCTCACAAACCAGAGCTTCTCACAACAAGCGTGATGGTTTCGGTAGGGAACGTGCCACCTTTGGGGACGAAACGATATCCGTTGCCTCTTATTGCTTTCAAATTTTTTCTAGTGTCAACATAGAACAACAGGAGTGTTGTGTTTAATTTTGGAATTTTCGGGGTTCGTTTGGCCTTTTTTATACATTAACTTGGTTTCTGGGCATTTACTGTGCATAATTCAAATTTGAACTACAAGCACATGCTCCAGTGCACCAAAGTTGGTTGAAAAATCACATGTGTGTCCTTGGGTGAATTTCTAGGTCCCAAGCAAGAAATGAGAATGAATTTCAAACACCAGGGCACTGTTGATTGCCGGCAAAACGTTGAGATACCTGGTTTTTAAATTCTAGTAAATCCAAAACTCGTCTGAAATTCATGAAACTTGGCATGGCATCATGGAGTGGCATCACCATGCCATGGTAAAAATGTTGTCCCATTTGGGGCAGGTTTGGATATAAGCTTCTCACAAACCAGAGCTTCTCACAACAAGCGTGATGGTTTCGGTAGGGAACGTGCCACCTTTGGGGACGAAACGATATCCGTTGCCTCTTATTGCTTTCAAAATTTTTGTAGTGTCAACATAGAACAACATGAGTGTTGTGTTTAATTTTGGAATTTTTCGGGGTTCGTTTGGCCTTTTTTATACATTAATTGAGTTTCTGGGCATTTAATGTGCATAATTCAAATTTGAACTACAAGCACATGCTCCAGTGCACCAAAGTTGGGTGAAAAATCACATGTGTGTCCTTGGGTGAATTTCTAGATCCCATGCAAGAAGTGGGAATGAAATTCAAACATCTGGGCGTCATGGCTTGGCCGGAAAGATTGAATAACTTGGTTTTTTTAATTCCTATAAATCCAAAACACGCCTGAAAATCATGAAACTTGGCATGGTGTCATGACATGGTACCAACATGCTGTGGTAATTTTTCTGTCCGATTTGCGAAGGCACACACATTAACAATCAACAAAGTCATTTTGGAACAAGTGCTGTCACGTTACAAATCAGAAACACAAGTATTATTGAAACCATGGGCGTTCTACTTACCAATTACGTGGTGCCACGCGTCGGCTAGGAAGTGCCATGCGGGGTAGATATTTGAGTACGGGAGGCGTGCGATCAGACCCCTGCGCGTGCTCATCGGGAGGAGAGCCTTTTGACCTCTACCCGCTGCGCACCTCCCTCCCAACGTCTCCATTAATGGCGCCCAATCCCCTGTTCTACGGCGTGACTATATGTCTCACTGGACTGAGATTTAAGAGAGAAAAATGAAAATCTGAAAAGAAAGTTTTGCACGGATCTTGATAAGTTCCGACGGACCTATATAGCATCGACTGCGGCTTATAGCAAGCATGATGAATATAAGGACGATGACAGTGGATAATAACTGTCTTACATATTTTGGAACATAATTAGAAAAGCCACATGCGGCAATGCCTGAAATACACAAGGGCAAAAGAAGAAGGAAGACAACGACCTGGCTCGCTGATCTCTACTTTCTTGATGCGTTGCTACAGGCCGCGGGAACTAGTCTCTGCGGCGAGCGGCGATGAGCTCTTTCTTGTCCTCAAGATGCTGCTTGAGAGCATCCACAGATTCCTCCACCAGCCTTCTGCGCTCGGTGCGCAGCATGGCATTCTCTTCCATAAGTTTCTCGACGATGACGTCGGTCCTCTTCAACAAGGCAGTGGTCTCCTCCTGCTGCTCTGCACTTCCGACGATCTTCGCCCTTAGCAGGTCGCGCTCGGCCCGGAGCTTCGCATTGCTCTCATTTAGTTTTCAGATGACGCCGGTAGCCTGTTCAAAAGAGGCTTTCATGTCGTCCTACAACCTCGCCCAGCCGGAGATCTGATCCATCTGGCTATGGAAGATCGCATGCATGCACCTGTAAGAGTCTTCGCCTGCCCGTGAGACATTTTCACAGGCCGCCGCAGCGTGGGAGGACATCTCTGCTACATTCGCGGCGCGGCGGGACATCTAATCTGCTTCCGCGGCGCGGCCGCACGAGTCTGCTGCATCAACGGCGCGGCGGGACCTCTGTGCTGCTACGGCCACGCGGCGGGACATGCCGGTTGTGTTCGCGGCGAGGCGGGACATCTCTCATTCTTCCGCTTCCATGCTTGCATCTCCCTGGTTGCAATCTCTCGACCCAGAACTCACGCTGGCCATAGCAGAAGCAAGGGAACAATGATGAATGACTTGTTTGTTTTTGTGGATGAGGAGTTGAGGAGGAATGTGCAGTCATCTTGGAGTAGTAGTATTTATAACCGAGTACTAATACGCCCCTAAGTGGGAGACCGTTTAGGTTTTGATCGGTGTGAACAGGTTTGCAATTTGGAATGTGACGGGACGCAGGCTCAAAATTTACCGACGGTTATAAGTGCGGCACTATTCCCGGAAGGCGTAACGTGGGCACGTACGCCTTCTCGGCCGCGTACATGGCGTTTGCACCGTAATAGGCAATGTCAGCACACGTCTTGTTCCAACAACCGTGCACGCTCATTATTACCATCGTGCATGCTTCTTTTAATTAGAATGTGTGTGCCCGTCTAGCGCACACACATCGATCTATCTAACTGTTTCAGTTTGTTGTGGCTAATCGCAAACAGTTCACCCGTGTGAAGTGTATGCCATCAATCGCATACACTTTTTTTTGCTAATAATCGCAGACACTTTGATCTGGCTGACCCGTTTCTGTTCTGTTGCCTAATCGCAAACAATTAATCCTTCTGAAGTGTATGCCCTCAATAACACACACCTTTATCTAGCTGCCTGTTTCTATTGTTCCTCCTCATCACAAACAGTTCATCTGAGTGAACTGTATGCTGTATATCGCACACGCCTTCATCTGGCTGCCCGTTTCTTTTGTTCCGCCTCATCGCAAATAGTTCATTGAACTGAACTTTATGCCCTGCATCCACACGCAACTAAAATCTGAACCGTGTTTGATGGCTCCGCCATCGCAAACGTTTTGCACCTTTTTTGATGGGTTTTTACACCACCGTTTGCGATTACTGCATCGCACACAGTTTCGTCGAAGGGTGCCTGATCGTAGTGTCACGTTAGCAGCATCCTGCAGTAGTGTAATGATCGATCCATGCTCGATACTTCTTGTACTGGTTCTTTTATGACAAAGACTATTGAATTCAAATGGGATTTATTGAAAAGAATTAAACACAACTCTGAAGATTGGGAACTCGACGAAGGTAAGGAGTCATGTATAAACCTTAAGTTTGATTGTGTTAAATCTTTTATGGATACCGATGCTTTTCGTGATTTTAGCACTAAATATGGACTTGACTCTGAGATAGTAGCTTCTTTCTGTGAATCATTTGCTACTCATGTTGATCTCCCTAAGGAGAAGTGGTTTAAATATCATCCTCCGATTGAAGTTAAAGTATTATAACCTATTAAAGTTGAAGAAGAAACTATTACTTATAATGTTGATCCTATTGTTCCTACTGCTTATATTGAGAAACCACCTTTTCCTGTTAGAATAAAGGATCATGCTAAAGCTTCAGCTGTGGTTCGTAAGAGTTATACTAGAACACCTACACCCCCTGAACAAATTAATGTTGAACCTAGTATTGCTATGGTTAAAGATATCTTGGTCAATAATATTGATGGGCATGTTATTTATTTCTGTGATGAAGCTGCTAGAATTGCTAAACCTGATACTAAAGATAAACATAGACCTGTTGTTGGCATGCCTATTGTTTCTGTTAAGATTGGAGATCATTGTTATCATGGCTTATGTGACATGGGTGCTAGTGTGAGTGCAATTCCTTATACCTTGTATGAAGAAATTATGAATGATATTGCACCTGCTGACATAGAAGATGTTGATGTTACTATTAAGCTTGCCAATAGAGATACTATATCCCCAATTGGGATTGTTAGAGATGTTGAAGTCTTGTGTGGGAAAATTAAATCCCTACTGATTTTCTTGTTCTTGGTTCCCCACAAGATGATTTTTGTCCCATTATATTTGGTAGACCTTTCTTGAATACTATTAATGCTAAGATAGACTGCGAGAAAGATATTGTTACTGTTGGTTTAGGGGATATATCTCATGATTTTAATTTCTCTAAATTTCATAGACAACCCCATGATAAAGAATTGCTTAGTAAGGATGAAATTATTGGTATTGCTTCTATAGCCGTGCCTCCTGCTGATCCTTTAGAAAAATATTTGCTAGACCATGAAAATGATATGTTTATGAATGAAAGAAGGGAAATAGGTGAAATATTCTTTAATCAAGGGCCTATTTTGAAACACAATTTTCCTGTTGAAATCCTTGGGGATCCTCCTCCACCCAAGGGTGATCCCGTGTTTGAGCTTAAACAATTACCTGATACTTTGAAATATGCTTATCTCGATGAAAACAAGATATATCCTGTTATTATTAGTACTAACCTATCAGAGCATGAAGAAAAGAAATTATTGAAAACTCTGAAGAAGCACAGTGCTGCTATTGGATATACTCTTGATGATCTTAAGGGCATTAGTCCCACTCTATGTCAGCACAAAATTAATTTGGAGCCTGATGCTAAACCAGTTGTTGATCACCAGCGAAGGTTGAATCCTAAGATGAAAGGAGTGGTAAGAAATGAAATACTAAAGCTTCTGGATGCAGGTATAATTTATCCTATTGCTGATAGTAGATGGGTAAGTCCCGTTCATTGTGTCCCTAAGAAGGGAGGTATCACTGTTGTTCCTAATGATAAGAATGAATTGATTCCACAAAGAATTGTTACAGGTTATAGAATGGTAATTGATTTTCGCAAATTGAATAAAGTTACTAGAAAAGATCATTACCCTCTACCTTTTATTGATCAAATGCTAGAAAGACTATCCAAACATACACATTTTTGCTTTCTAGATGGTTATTCTGGTTTCTCTCGAATACCTGTGTCAAAACATGACCAGGAAAAGACCACTTTTACTTGCCCTTTCGGTACCTTTGCTTATAGACATATGCCTTTTGGTTTATGCAATGCACCTGCTACCTTTCAAAGATGTATGACTGCTATATTCTCTCATTTTTGTGAAAAGATTGTTGAGGTTTTCATGGATGATTTCTCCATTTACGGAACTTCTTTTGATGATTGCCTACGTAGCCTTGATTGAGTTTTGCAAAGATGTGAAGAAACTAATCTTGTCTTGAATTGGGAAAAGTGCCACTTTATGGTTAATGAAGGTATTGTCTTGGGGCATAAAATTTCTAAAAGAGGTACTAAAGTTGATAAAGCTAAAGTAGATGCTATTGAAAAGATGCCGTGTCCTAAAGATATCAAAGGTATAAGAAGTTTCCTTGGTCATGTTGGTTTCTATAGGAGGTTTATTAAAGACTTCTCTAAAATTTCTAGGCCTCTCACTTATCTCTTGCAAAAAGATGTTCCTTTTGTTTTTGATGATGATTGTGTAGAAGCATTTGAAATACTTAAGAAAGCATTGATTTCTGCACCTATTGTTCAGCCACCTGATTGGAATTTACCCTTTGAAATTGTGTGTGATGGTAGTGATTACGCTGTTGGTGCTATTCTAGGACAAAGAGTTGGTAAGAAATTGAATGTTATTCATTATGCTAGTATTACTCAAGACAATGACCAGAGAAATTATGCTACTACTGGAAAATAAATTTTAGCAGTTGTATTTGCTTGTGATAAGTTCAGATCTTATATTGTCAATTCCAAAGTAACTGTTCACACTGATCATGCTGCTATTAAATATCTTATGGAAAAGAAAGATGCTAAACCTAGACTTATTAGATGGGTTCTCTGTTACAAGAATTTGATTTGCATATTATTGATAGAAAGGGAGCTGGGAACCCCGTTGCAGACAACTTGTCTAGGATGTTCTTGATGACCCACTACCTATTGATGATAGCTTTCCTGATGAACAATTAGCTGTCATAAATGCTTCTCGTAATACTCCATGGTATGCTGGTTATGCTAACGCTACAAAAAAATACACTTCCGTGATGATACGTGTTTGTCACAGTAGGCCACGTTTTGTGTCATGCATGTACATCCATGACAATTTTATGACAGAATCAAGATAGTCATACCTGTGCGTTCGTAGAAGTGTTCCATGACATTACCAAAATTATCATCACGGAAGTGTGCACTTCCATGACGATAAATCGCGCGTCACAGAAGTGCTTTCGTCAAGGGTGACCGACACGTGGCATCCACCGTAACGGAACGCCGTTAAGCTATCGAGGCTGGTTTTTGGATCCGATAACCCGTTAACAGCCCCAACCAATGGGGATTTTCCACGTGTAAAATCATCATTGGCTGGAGGAAACACGTGTCGGCTCACCGTTGGGACAGATGTCATCCACTCATTGGACCCAAAGCGCCTATGATACGTCGACACATGGCACGACCCAATAGAGGCCCATTCCTTTGAAAAGGCCGACCCGTTTAACTTGGTCAAAAGGTGGCGGGCCGGCCCACGACAAGCTTGTTAACGGCCTGTTTGCATATAGCCCCTTTACAACCCGCTAACCCAGGGCCCGTTTACGGCCTATCCGAATTAGGCCCAATAGCGTCATCTGGGCCGCCCAATATAATTCCAGCCCGTTTTAACTTCCGGCCCATGTATGGCCCATGACGTATTTCGGCCCATATGAGTCCCTTTGTAACTCTTGGCCCATTAATGGCCCGTGGTGAAACCGGCCCGTAATGAACAGTGTATCGCTTTATACCCATTAGCGGCCCATTATTCCATTGGGTCGTTTCCAGCCCGTGTTACCTTTCGGCCTTCTGAGGGCCCATTTATTCTTGGGCTCATTTCCAGCATTCGGTTACTTATGGCCCGTTACTGGCCTTTTTGCTTGTGAGCCAAATTCAGCCCGTGGATACAGTCGGCCCGTTTGTGGCCGGTTAATCTGTTGGGCAATTTTCATAGCATCATCAAATACGGCCTATTAACGGCCCGTTATGGTCAGCCCATAAAACGTACGATTTCCACTCTAGCCCGTTTACGGCCCCTTATACGGCCCGTACAAGGCCCATAGATGAGACGGCCCGTAGAAGGCCCATGGATCCTACGGGACGTAGAAGGCCCATTGACCCGACGGCCCATAGAAGGCCCATTGATCCGACGGCCCATAGAAGGCCCATGGATCCGATGGCCCATAGAAGGCCCATGGATCCGACAGCCGATAGAAGGCCCACGGATCCGACAGCCCATAGAAGGCCCACGAATCC
The DNA here is from genome assembly GCF_018294505.1 of Triticum aestivum. Taxonomy (NCBI): domain Eukaryota; kingdom Viridiplantae; phylum Streptophyta; class Magnoliopsida; order Poales; family Poaceae; genus Triticum; species Triticum aestivum. The sequence continues at coordinate 111,967,273 of NC_057799.1, read as the reverse complement.
GACGGCCATAGAAGGCCATGGATCGTCCGTCCCGTAGATGGCCCATGGATTGTATGGCCTGTGGAGGGCCCTGGTCACTACAACGTTTGGGCGAGTTGGCCCCCGTTTGAACGATATAGCATATTCAAAGAATTATCCTACTCTATACTATCACCTCTAAAAAACATACACTATACAATAAAGAGACTAAGGCATAGAAACGTAGAATAATCCTACACTATACAATAAAGAAATTACAGCCGATTATACCCACTGGGCGTTATGGTTCGGCACCAGTGATAATAAAGCATACACAAACAACAAATTACATACACTGGGCAAATACAGCTCATACATCATGGACGCGCATCAACATAACTTACCATTTGAACTATAATCTCTTCAGAAAATAGGATTGGCCGGATTTAGATAGCACAAATTTCAGTCTGCAAAATCTCCAATTCCTTCGTTGTTACCTCAGTGTCTTGTTTCATTTTTTGACTCCTGCATCTAATACCTGCATGTCCAGTCTCAACTTGTTGATTGTACGTTCAGAATCATGTACACGTTGTCTTGCCACCTCTAGTTGATGCTCGAGAACATCAGCACATTCCAATTCCAATCCATAATCATTCGGTAACGGCCATGCCGCACTGCTCGCAGATCTTTGTGTTGATGTCACTTCATCCTGAAATGTTTCTGTAAGTACACATGACTAGGGCAAAAATATAGTTACAACAGTGAAGCGAGCAAGACAGACTATTTTGTACATGGCAAAACAGGACTAACAATAATGTTACACGTCATGAAGCATAAGCAGGTGATATTTTAAAAATTATAAAAAAGGTAGTCTGTGCAGCCTGCATACAGAAATCTCTCTTAGCTCACCAGAGGAGCATGATGTTGGGGCCCAATCCAAAACACAGACAAGTTACAAATTTAGACAGCACGTTGCGTAGAAGTAAGCAAGCAGTTGGCCATTCTGTAGCTCAATTAAAGTCTTAGGGAGCATAATGAACAGCAGAGGATTTCATACAAACATACTACAGCAAGCAAAACTATGCAATCATTAGCCTAGTATAAACTAGATTGTGAGCCTCATTCAATAATAGTTGGTTAATAGACTTCAAAGCTTCAGGCACACTTCGGCAGAGTAATTAAATGGTAAGGCCTTTAATTATGTCAACTAATAGTTATACAAGTACCCAACATCAGGCATCATTCTTTGGGCATCTCATTAACTGAGGACAAATAAAGCAATTGAAAAGAGCAAATTAACTATGCCTGAAACAAACAAGGAATTGAACTGTTGAGTTGGATACAGTGACTTACCTTAACAGGTTGAAGAGGCTCAGCGCAGCTCCTACTTCTCTTGCAAGGCTCCTTCCTAACATCTTGTACTTGGAAATCCTCAATCTTATCTTCATTGCACCCCCTCTGCAAGGTGACACAAACTAGTTACTCGTCTCCTTGGAAGATAAATATGCATACTTTCCAGTCTGTGAACACAAAAGGATGAGATTATAACAAAACAACACCACATAATGAAACATGCCGCATCTCTTGCACTTGCACACAATGAAATGAGCATTTACTATGTCTGCACTATGTAAAAACTAGGCATACCTTCGAACTGGATCTCCAGGTACTCTTGGAGAGCCTACTTTAGTGTACAGCCAAACCTTTATGTCACCTATGAGTTAGAAAAGGCCCCACTACAGCAGCCCTTAGTGTTTAAATCGTTGACAAGCTCTGTTAGAGTGTTAGGTCAAGAACAGCAAGTAATCAAAGCAAACAGTCCTAGTATGGCTGGCTGATGCAAACAAGCAATTGAACAGATGTGTGAGCAAATCTTACATATCAAGAAAAGAAGCAAAGAAGGAGGCTTAAAGACCATCACTTGACTGACCAGATTTAAGGGGCATTTAAACATCATGTGCAACGTATGAACTAACATAAACATTGCATATTCCAGATTCTACAATGGAATGCACATGTATTAGGTTATGCCATGTATGATGATGCCTAAATGTACACTATAGCAGGCAGGAGTGATTCATCATTGCACGCACAATTGAATTGCAGGTTAAGGGCCAGTTCTATTCCGCCTTTTCAGGGCTTATTGTCAAAATAAGCCATAAAAGATGTAAAGAAGTCATTTTTGAGTTATGGGCTTGGGCTTAACTAATTTCGCTTTGGAGGGGGGTGTTTCGGGTAGAACCTCACTAAAAATTGAAGGGAAGGGGAATAGTGAAATGACTCTGTTGTCTGCCTATATTACACTCAAAATGCAACTGGTGACGCCCGCGTCACACCTCACCCTCAAGTAAAAACAAACACGCAAGCGTTCATTGCCCTGCCCGCTTGCATCTCCTCTCCCCTTTCCCTCTACCTCGATCCCCTGCCTGCAGCACTAGGGTTCCTCCAGCAAGCCGTCGCCACTGGTCCCATCTGGCCTGGTCCTCGACGATGCTCTGTCCAGCTAGGCTACATGGCCGGCGGGTAGGGGCAAATCTCCCTGGCTGCTCCTCCCTCTGGTGCCGCCCCTCATTCTCATGGTCTCCAGCAGCTGCTCCACTGTGGTTCGTCCAACGCACTACTCCGGCAGGCGCTGCACAACTACGGCTGATGCCACACTGCGGCAGAAGGCACCTTATTCCCCCTCCCCACCTCCCAGGCCGTGGCCTTGAGGTGCTGTTGAAGGATGAGCTCATCCAACAAGGTGAGGATCTCCTCTGATTTTTTGCCAAATTTTCATTCTGATCCACTATACGATGAATTGCTATGAGCTGCTTCTGCTGCTGCTATATGATGCATTGCTATGAGCTGCTCCTGCTGCTGCTATATGATGAATTGCTATGAGCTGCTGCTGCTATATGATGAATTGCTATGAGCTGCTGCTGCTATATGATGAATTGCTATGAGCTGCTGCTACTGCTATATGATGAGTTGCTATAAGCTGCTCCTCCTGCTGCTGTATGATGAATTGCTATGAGCTGCTCCTGCTGTTGCTATATGATGAATTGCTATGAGCTGCTCCTGCTGCTGCTATATGTGGAATTGCTATGAGCTGCTCCTGCTGCTGCTATATGATGAATTGCTATGAGCTGCTCCTTGCTGCTATATGATGAATTGCTATGAGCTGCTGCTGGTATATGATGAATTGCACACTGCTGCTGCTGCTGCTGCTGTATGATGAGTTGCTATGAGCTGCTGCTGCTGCTATATGATGCTTTCAGGTGGTGCTGCTATATGATAATAACCAGCCACTTGGACCATCGAATTTCAATAAATAATTGTTCTTCATTTAAATGTGGGTCATGCGTTTTTTGTTTAAATTAGGCAATGGGATCTCTATGGAAAACATTGACCAAAGTAGATTGTGCCAAGTAGATGGTATCTTTGTATTTGCATTTTGAGCAAATAGTGATGGTCTGTTTTCCTATCATATTAATTACTGCACTGGGTTCAATTTGTGATGTTTGCAAGTCAAATTAATTTTCATATGGGCAGCAAAATGAAAAAATATAATGCAATCTAGACTTTTCACTGATCATACCAAAGATAAGCTGAAAACGCAATGAAAAGAACTGGTTGGCTTATTACATGGAGCTTATATTCACAGGTGCTTATTTTCTTAGGATAACTCGTAATAACTGTCCCTAAGAAACTTGGCCAATAGAACTGACATACAAATAACATGTCACGATGATTGCAATGGAGGAGTGACGTACCATAGCACACTGTATAGGCTCACCGCTGGCTCTCCTTTTTTGCGATGTTCCATGAAATTGCCACATACATCTTGTACTTTTTCATTGTGTAACCCTATCTGCAAGTTGACACGGCTAATTTCAGACATCTCTACATGATAATACATTGCATATCCCTTGCGCATATTTAAACCACCAATTAATGATTGTGTGCGTAGCATAAACTAGCCATGACTCTGTGTGCTGGACTAGCAGGCACTCTAAGGGAGCCTAATGTAGTGTACTGGAATTCCTACATGCCACCTACGATTTTGTGTAATGTACTGCCTCTGTTCCTAAATATATGTCTATGTAGAGATTCCAGTATGGACCACATACAGATGTATATAGATGCATTTTCGAGTGTAGATTCACTCATTTTGCTCCGTATGTAGCCTATAGTGGAATCTCTAGAAAGACTTATATTTAGGAACGGAGGTACGAGGTAGTATCATGTATGACATCTACATATCTAATTTAGCAGCCAGTAGTAGAAATCATTGTCTGCACAAAGGGATTACTGGTCGAAAATCCTAGCAAAGCACGCTGGCAGGCACAGAACAATACAAGAGAGAGAGAGACACGCTTACAAGATCATAGCAATGCCTCGGTCCAGGATCTTGGTTGGCCAAGCTGTTAGATCCAGAAGAAACATCGTCCTTGTAGTTTTTGCCAGCTGCATAACAGGTAACAGCGACCTGTTAGTATATTTGAAGTACATCGGGCAGGTGATGCTGGACGGGTTTAAAGGTGACAAGTACCTAGGCCGTGGCGGGTGCTTGGCATCTTGCCAGACGGTGGGAATCAGGTTAGAAACGTCAAGGGTGATGACGCTGCGCTGGCTGTCGGGGTCCGGTAAGGAGATCTAGAACCGTCGAGTAGGGTGTTTGTGGAGCGGCTCCGGTAGGGTGGACTACGGTGTGGGCGAAGCGGATCTGTGGCCGTGGACGAGGGCGTAGGTGAAGCTGCTCCGGTGGTTGGGTTAAGGATGGTGTCGACGATGCGGATCTGCGGCCGTGGACGGGGCGTCAGAAGCTGCTCCGGTAGGTTGGATGAGGGTGCGAGGAAGCGGATCTGAGGCCGTGGACTTGTGAGTTGGCAAAGCGGCCCCGGTAGGGTTGAAAATGGTATAGGCGAAGCTACTCCGGTGGGGTTGACGATGGTGTCGGCGAAGCGGCTCCGGTAGGGTTGAGGAAGGTGTCGGCGAAGAGGATCAGAGGCCGTCGACGGGGGCGTCGGTGGGGCGGCTCCGGGGGGGGTGTGGACGAAGCGTCTCCGGTGGGGAGTACGAATGAGCCGCTGCAGATGCGCTGCGGTTGACGAGAGTACCGGCGAAGCAGATCCGGCGCCGTGGACAAGGCCGGCACTGAATGGGCTGTGGTACAGTGGTGGATGAGCAGTCTACTTGTTTCTAGGGGAGGTGGGAGGGGTAGATGCGGCCGCAGAAGCAGATCCGGCGAGGTGGACGCCGCTGGCAGTGAATGGGCTCTGGTACGCCGGTGGATGAGCAGTCTAGGGTTTCGAGAGGGGAGGGGAGAAAGGCCGATGAAGTACGGACGGCGTGATGTGAGATGCTCTGGTGCTGTGGAGTTAGTCGTTTTTGCGGGAGGGGGAGAGGAAATGGGGGTGCCGTGTAGTGGGGGGAACCGGAAGTTACCAAAGCAGCCCCGACCTATTATGTAGATGAGGGCGGTATTGTAACTGTTGGTCTCCGTGCACCAAGGACAAAAGGGGAATTTCGCATGCTAAAGACTAAGGTGGCGGAAATTTTAGAAGGAGGCGGGAGATTTTGCCGCCCGCGGGATCGTTCGTATCCAGTTTCAACTAATTTTGGACCGTGCTAGCGGGAAGGTCATGCGAGACTGTGTACACGGGGCACGCGTCAGCAGTTAATAACTGGTGTGAAGTCCACCCCAGAAAAAAAGACAATAACTCGGGATGATGCGCCGATAACTTGGACGTTCACACGGGCGCGGCCAATCGTACGGGTGTAGTGGCGCGTTCACAAAAAAGGGATCAAACGCTCAGCCTATGTATTTCTCGTGTAAATAGATAATTTAGTGCAATTGGTTATTTACTTTAAACATAATGCATTGACGTGTTAGTGTAGAGGCGCACAAAAAGAAATGGATATTGTAGTCCGCTACTTAAAAGTGTTACCTCATATGATTACATAGCCTCCATTTCATAAATTGCGTACCCGTTGAATTCATATATGAATATTACATATATTACTTCATAATAGAACCTTAAATCATCCAAGACTAATGATTTTGAATGCAAGAGTAACAATGGTGCATGTACATGATAGCTACATTGGTTGTTTGAAGAAACATCACTGTAACTTTGGCATGCACAACTGAAAAGGTTTATTTAAATAGAAAAAATGTGATATGTGAGTGTCCAATCTTTATAGCGTTGAATCGATATTGTACCTTTGGCCACGATACGAAGTAGATATTGATTTATGTTCAAGCGATGCACGTCCACGATCGCTAGATAGTGATACGTGAATGAATTGTGCAATCTCTCTCACACGCATACATATCTCATTTCCCTGTGGGCATCGGAATCACACACGCGCACTTCGTGTATTTCTCTCCCTCCGTCAAGGTTAGAATTCGTCTTTCTACCCCGTCCTACAAGTCTCTCACACAGAAACACACACGCTCTCTCTGTCGAACACGCCCACCCCTTTAATTCCGCCCACCCACAGCCACTAATGTCTCAAAGTATAATAATGTCTCTCACACATATGCCTAAGGTTAACTCGAGTTCCGGAACCATATGAATACATACAATGGGATTCCAGCAGAGCACCTTTTGTTTTGAGATTTCGCTCTCTCTCTCTCTCTCCTCTCTCTCTCTCTCACACACACACGCGCGCGCGCGCACACACACACATTGTTTCTCGCTTCATTTTTTCCGGCACTTGCATGCACACAATTTTGTTTATCTTCGTGATGCTTTAAGTATGCCTCGCACAAATGCTATCTACCTATCCCTTAATATAGCTAGATATGTGTCACACAAACTCCTTCTCCCTACTAGCAAGATGCCCATGCGTTGCACCGAACATCAAGATGCATTTGTATGAGTAGTTTATCTTGTGGGAGAAAAGGATGAACGAGGGAATGCCTTATTTGCAAATGCGGAGAGGGGTGTGGGTATCTTTTTGCAAAATTGCCACAGTTTCCTTCCTATCCGTCGGATATAAATCGGATGGCCTATATTGCAGGATGGCAGGAACACCATCATCACCAACTCTGTTTTTTATAAGAGTAGGGATATGTAAGTGTCACTGCCCCCCCCCCCGACACACACACCCACACCCACACAACCACACACACACACTTCCCAACACCGAAGGAGTAGGGTGACACCTCGATCTTGATACTAATCTATCGACTGGCTTCTCTCTCAAACACACACACACGCACACACACTACCCGACACCGAAGGAGTAGGGCGGCACCTCGATCTTGATAGTAATCTATCTACTCCTCTTTCAAACACACACACACATACACACACACTCGCTAGTTGTGCCTCTGTGCCTACCGCGCACACTCTCGATACGTCTTTCTCTCCCTCCCCCTCCCCCACCCCAACAATGACAGCAGAAGGGTGACAACTCGATCTGATCGTAATCTGTCAATTGGTTTCTCTCTCGAACATTGTGTCTCTGTGCCTCGCTCAGTAGCCCCCTCGATATGTAGACTTCTCGCGCGCGCACAGCTGTAGTGACGATGACGCTGAACCCAGTGTGCCTCGTTTTTACCGGCCTCATGTGATAGTTTTCACCCTGTTTTCTGTTAATTAACAAGGCAACCTTTTCTTTGTTACTACTAGTGAATCTGAAATCATTCGGGGCAGACATAAAATATATCACTTCAACCCAATTATCGCAGTAACTATTTTAAAAGAAACTAGCTAGATGCCCGTGCGTTGCACGGAACATCAAGATGCATTTGTATGAGTAGTTTATCTTGTGAGAGAAAAGGATGAACGAGGGAAGGCCGTATTTGCGAACGTGGAGAGGGGTGTGGGTATATTTTTGCAAAATTGCCATAGTTTTCTTCCTATCCGTTAGATATAAATCCGACGGCCTATATTGCAGGATGGCACGCACACCATCATCACCAACTCTGTTTTCTACTCCCTCCGTTCCTAAATATTTGTCTTTTTAGAGATTTCAACAAGTGACTACATATGGAGCAAAATGAGTGAATCTACACTCTAAAATATGTCTACATACACATCCGTATGTGGTAGTCCATTTGAAATCTGAAAAAGACAAATATTTAGGAACGGATGGAGTATAAGAGTAGACATGGAGATATATCTCCAGCATGGTCTACAACAAAAATGTGCTGGACTGGTTAGCGCCGGATGCTCGCAACGCGATGACATGAGTTCGAATTCTGTCTTTAACTTTAGATTTTTATATTATATATTACTTATTTAATATATACTTCTTTCGCTACTGTACTGACAGTGGAACCCACAGAGTACTTAGAATACAAGATTAAGGATGGACTTGTTTCTTTTTAACTTTCTGTACGAAGCTGTAGCCACCCTGCAAGTCACGTGTACACTGTACATGCAATTAACTTTTTATAGAGGGACAATCATACACGCAATTAACTCAAATGGATTGGATGTCACTCTATTATTTCCAGCATAAGAGCATCTCCAACGGCAGCCGGCAAATTTCCTCCCGCTTCCTTCCGCGGAGGACGACATCAAACGCCAGCGGCATACATTTTCACAACTCTAACCAACCAGATGAAATTCGTGCAAACACGGACTGATTTCATATAAGCATGAAGGATTTCGTATAAAAAAGCCGGATCTTCATATAAACATGATGGATTTCATTACATTTACATGAACTAAGCGGTGCCAATCCGGCTCTCTTGGTATAATTAATACTCCCTCCGTCCGGAAATACTTGTCCTAGAAATGGATGTATCTAGACTTATTTTAGTTATAGATACATACAATTTATCCATTCTTAGAACAAAAATTTCCCGCCAGCTGGAGAGGGAGTACATAATCTAAATGGCCGCCCGCGGATCCCTTTGTCTTCCTCATGTCCGGCAGACACTTTGCGGGGTCGACGAAGGTCCTCGGAAGAGACGAAGAAGCAAAGAAACCACCTGAATGCGCAGTCGTCGCCTCGGCGGTGGCCTTCATGGGACCCAAGTGGCGGCGGCCTCCCGTGTTCTACTTCTCCTCGATGATGGCGGCGGACACGGAGAAGCTGGCCACCGACTCGTCGCTCTCCACGCACCCGGCTTCTGTCTCTGCCTGCATGGCGCTGCCGCAGGCACGGGAGGCGCGCCCACAGACACGGGAGGCGCGGCACCGCAGACACTGGTGGCGCGGTACGACGCGGCAGCGACGACGCCCGTACCGGTGTGCTCGCCGCCGTGCCGGCGTGGAGCAACTCGCCACTCCTCATCGAGCTGAACTGGAGCGGCGAGTTGCTGAACCACGCGCCTGCTTGGGGCGGCAACTGGCTCCGTCGGGCCAAGCGAGGTTGGTGAAGCACCGAGCGGCCTCGCCCGTATCCGGAGGGCTCGGCGGGCCACCCAGCCGGGTAATATGCCGGAGAACGGCTCCTCGGAAGCCATCGGAAGAGTGGAGAAAATGGTGAAGGAGGAGATGGGGGAGCGGCGGAGGGGTGCGATTCTTGCCCGCTGTCTGTCTGGCCTCGTGTAAATAGAGGGCGGACGGTAGGAGCTTGGCCGGCGTCTGGCCTCGTTTAAACTGAGGGCGGACGGGAGGAGCTCGGCCGGTGTTGCGTTTAATTCCGGCCCGCTCATGAACGGACGTGTGGCCGGAGTAGGTTTCTCGGTTTGCATGCGGGTTTAACGGAGGGGTTTGATGGAGGCGAGGAGGCGTGTTCAGCCGGGCGTGCAGCGGGCGGCGCAGTACTATTCGATTTGACAGCGGGCGGCGCAGTTCCCGATACGGCTTTAATGCAGACGAGGGAGGGAGTAGCGGTTCCCGAAATGTTGAACGGCCAATGCATCCTCCTTCAATTAATGCATGAGGGAAGTAATGGGAGGAGGACCGGGAAAAGAGGCTGCACGATGTGAATGCAACGCAGTTTGCCCTCATATAAAGGCGCCCCTCCATTCCAATGCATCTACCACATCGTACGCACCTAAGCATTTGCCTAAGCACCTACACTAAGCGCAAAAGAGCTCACTCCAGACCCATGGCGGCGATGCGCGCGAGCGGCCAGCGGCTGTGCCAGATGGTCCACGACGTCGGCCTGCGGCATGGCGCCGAGGATCGTCTCCAGACGGTGTTGGAGACCGGCTGGTGGATGGCCGCCGTCGACGCCAACTACGACTCTCAGTTGGACCAGATGATCGTTGCCACCACCAACAAGTTCACCGTCCTCAAGAAGCTCGCGGACGACATCGCCGTACTCCTCCAGCCCGCGCGCCCGGGCTCCTCATTGCCTGCCACCCTAATCGGCCTCCATGGCCGGAACCTCTTTCAAGCACTGGTGGCCCTGCGACTGCCCGCCGACGCCACGAAGAATGTCCACCTGGAGGTCGCGCTCGCCGCGAGGCGCCTCGCCCTGCAAGAATTCGTCGACCTACACATCCACGTGTACGAGCAAATCGTGTACATAGGTATCTACAAGGCCAGTGAGGACGCTACGACGTTGGCCTTCCTCAACCGGCTGGAAGCCTTGGATGCCTTTGCTGAGAAGCACCTCGACCTCGCCACAAAAGCCGCCGCTCCTTAGCCGCCGGTCGGTGGCCCGGCGCACTAAGTTGAGGAGGAGGAGGTCGTACGTTGATGGATGCATCTTTCTTCTTGCCTTCTGTAACCACCACTGCGATCGCATCATCATCGTGGCCTTAATTCTTATTGTGTGTTGCATTCTCGTTCCAGTCAATACCGACATGTGCGATCCCTTTGCTTAATTATATGCATCACTGTAACTAGTACTCCATCCGTCAATTTATAAGTTGTGCTTACCTTTTCCATCAACTTCGTGCAACGCGCGGGCATCTTGCTAGAAACACTAGAACATGTCGGACCGCGTGTGACCAAACCGACGATGCGCCAACCTAGCTACTACGTACCCTGCTTATCTGGCGGAAATAGCCCCGCCCTAGCGTTTCCAATCGTTATTTCTATCTATCGATCGTGCCAAGGAGCAGAACCAAAATGTTACAATTTATACATGTTTCTCTACTCCTACTCCTATAAAAGACTCAGTTGGTGATGGTGGTGTGTCTGCCATCCGTCGTTTCTGACCATTAGATCTGCATCTAACGGCTGTGAGGTAAGTTGTGGCATTTTTGCAACAATAGCCCACTTCTCTGCTCCAATTTGCAGAAAACCCCTTATTATCTTGAAAGCAACCACATCCCTCCCTCACCTCATCAAAACAGCCTGAGAAATATATACTCCTATAAAAGACTCAGTTGGTGATGGTGGTGTGTCTGCCATCCGTCGTTTCTGACCATTAGATCTGCATCTAACGGCTGTGAGGTAAGTTGTGGCATTTTTGCAACAATAGCCCACTTCTCTGCTCCAATTTGCAGAAAACCCCTTATTATCTTGAAAGCAACCACATCCCTCCCTCACCTCATCAAAACAGCCTGAGAAATATATTTTGAGTGAAAAGTACTCCCTCCGTTCCTAAATATTTGTCTTTCTAGAGATTTCAATAAGTGACTACATACGGAGCAAAATGAGTGAATCTACACTTCAAAATATGTCTATATAATCCGTATGTGATAGTCCATTTGAAATCTCTAAAAAGACAAATATTTAGGAACGGAGGGAGTAATATATTAGGAGTATATCAAAACAAGAGTGATTTCTTTCAAGTTTGTGAACAAGTACTACTATTCTACTACTTTGGATCCGTCGCAACGCACGGGCACATTGCTAGTAAAAGGAAAAGGCCTGCCGCGTTCGCGTCGCACTCCCCCCCACACACGCCCGGGAATCGGGAGTACTCCACGGCCCGTCCGGCACGACACATAGCTTAGGGAAGGCGTGTTGCCTAGCATTTTCACTTTCATGTGGGACCGCCGTTGAGCAAACCGACTATTGGCAAACCGCACCCCGCCCGCCGCCGGGTTGGAAAACAGAAACGAGGGGAAGATCTAGCTGTAGCACGGAAGCCAAGAAATTTGGTGTCAGATGGGGCTCGTTGATAGAGTAGGAGCATTCCGTACTACTCTACTCCTACTAGTACCAAGTTTGTACTATACAACTAGTACTACCACTATACAACTAGTAGGTACGTGCACGGCACAACATCGTAGGAACAAAAAAGGGAAGATCTTGTTTTGGGTGATTTATCTTTTTTTCAGTCAACGTAGTATGAATAATATGATGTGGGGGCACCCATGAAGCTTATGTGGCTTGGTTGCATGGCTACGAAAGGTTAGAGAAAAATAAATAGATAATGTGTTTAGAGTGCACTCCACTAAACAGATATACTTTGGATCCATTGCAACGGGCCGGCACATCTATATCTATACCCCCTATATAGTGTGTGAATAACTTTGAAAGTTGGTCGTTGGATGAAGCCAATCCGACGGTACAAAGATGGCAAATCCGAGCACTACTGGCCGTTGGATATCATCTACATTCCACCAGATTCTGCCACATGTAGAATCTAGAAGACTCCATGGTTGAACTTCATTCATGACTAACTTTGCCACAACTAAGCTTAGGCAAAGTGTGTCTGCCACAAAAAATGTGGCTAACAAAATGGCCACCACAAGTGTGGCAAGATTTGGCAAGAAGTTGAGTCTATGACATGTGGACCATGTAGCTAGAAAAGTGTGGCAAGCCACAAGTGTAGCAATGAACCAAACACATGCCTGGTGTGTTTGGTAGGGTGTATGAAGGGTGCATGATCCCAAGAGTTCCCTTCTCGACCCACTTTTGGGTGTTTGGTAGAGTGTATGGAGGGTGCATGAGTCCACACTAGATTAGCACAAATACACTAGAAGCATGCATGAAGAGAGCATACATGAAGAGGGGTGTTGAGTTGAGCATGCATGAAGAGGGAACAACTATGCTGAGACGAGAACGCAACCAAACACACTTGTGGCACGCCTAAGCTTAGGCGTGGCAACCTTAGGCTGCAAACCAAACCATAACTTTGAAAGTTGGTCGTTGGATGAAGCCAATCCGACGGTACAAAGATGGCAAATCCGAGCACTACTGGCCGTTGGATATCATCTACATTCCACCAGATTTTGCCACATGTAGAATCTAGAAGACTCCACATGTAGAAGCATAATGCACAAACCACCAGAATCTCATGCGTGCAATGAACGTGTACCTTACTAGTAGTTGGTAGTAGTAAGAAACAAATTACGGGTATGGCACGAGCTCGTAGTGCGGGAGAACTACAAGGCCTGCCGCAGGAGTTACATTTCCCTCTCGGGGCCCACGGGACCGAACATCAGTGGCTTAGTGCCCGGCCTATGAGTCAATGACATGCGGACCTTAAATGCGGCTGGCCCACATGTCATTCTCATGGTGGTGGTGTGGTTCGCGACTCACTCGTTCGAGATGAACCGGCCGGTGGTGGCGCGGCCGTGGCGAGGGTGCCACAGCTGGGCGTCTGGGCGTTACGAGGCGTAGATGGCCACACCAGCGGGTACTACCTGTAGTACAGAAGTACTCCAGCTGAGGATTGATGCTCGAGACGAAATATGTCACAGCCGCTGGATGAAAATTCGATGGTGCGGGAGTACGGATTGGAGCACAGCAGCGGAGCAGGCAAACCGCGTCCAATTGGGTGTGGCTGTGGTAGAAAGTTGATGGTCGCCGTAGTTCAGCTGGCCCGCATGGCATGCACACAAAGGCAGAGGAGCGGTGGGGCCGAGAGGGATGAGGCGCACGTCGGGGGGATGAGGATTCCCTTACGTGAACAATCCTACCATTCTATCACTGACATGTGGGACCCGCAAGTGTGGGTCCCACCAGTCAGCGAAGGAAAGGCAGGGTAAGGCAGTGATAGCCACGTCAGAGGATCCATGTCCACGTCGTGGGACGTCGTGCTTACAGGTAGGGTTGGAGCGGCGTCGTGGGAATCGCGTGTGGGTGTGGCAGTGGTAGAAACAAGAAACGTGATGGTCGCCGTGGTTCAACTTCCATGGACAAGCTGCCATGTCTGCTGACACATGTATATCAAAACTAGAGTGTTTATATTTCAAGCACGTGAACAAGTATTATTCTACTACTTTGGATCCATTGCAACACACGGGCCAGCACATTGGTAGTAGTAGTGTCTATCTCTAGAGGCCTTCCCTCGTTCATCCTTTTCTCTCACAAGATAAACTACTCATACAAATACATCTTGATGTTCCATGGAACGCACGAGGATGTTTCCTTGGGGGTCTCTCCAGCGCAGCGTGGCCGTAGTTGCAAGTTGACGCCCCTTGAGATGCCGACATTGAGGGGCACTCGGATCTCCTCCGATGAGCAGGTAAGATGAGTTTGATCACGTAGTAAATGCATTCTAAAGACTACTTCCGTGTCCATTTCCTAATTCTCCCCCTGCCCACTGTTTCACAGGTTAGGCTCGGTGCGAGTGGAGATTGGCTTGCATATGTACGGGAGGGTACCAACATCAATTTGCACAACATTTACAACGGTGACACCGTTCCCGTAGAACCTTTGTCCAACATTGGGATCAGCCATGCCACGGGCCACCGCATGAATTGGTACGATAGAAACACGGTGAGATTGAATAAGATAGCACGAACCTTGCACATGGCGGTCAAAGGTGGACCATGCTGTCTGCGGCCAATTTGTTGCCGTACGAGTACGAAGACGCTGTGCTCCTTTCTAACCGCATCTTCGCGGTGACAAACTAGGGGACTTGTTTCGTATGGGACACATCCTACGATATAATCCCTCTCTCCCAGTTTATTTATTTTGAATCTTTTCGTTTTATAAGTTTCAAATTCAAATTTAGAGGGGCAGTGGGGCCGAGAGGGGTGAGCCGCAGGTCGGGGGACATGTGGTGTCATGGGTTCGTGCGGCGTCATGGGAATCGCGTGTGGCTGTGGTAGAAACTTGATGCTCGCCGCATTTAAGCACTACAAAAAAAAGACACATCCGTGACATTTTGGGCCGAACGAATTTTTTTTCTGTCATACATATGACACTTCTATGACGATAATTGTGACAAAACCCGGTATCATCATAGATGTGGTGGGCTCCTACATCTATGACAAAAAATCATGACAGAAAATGGGCTTTTCGTCCTGGGCGGGCCGGAGACACAGCTGCATGACATTCTTTGGGCCGTCCATGACGGAAAAAACCGTGGTAGAAGCGAGGGCGAGGAAAATTTCGGGGAGTTCCTGGTTACGGTGGGAGGTTGGGGGCCGAACGATGCGCATTTCTCTCGTACACGTACACGCGTGTGTGCGAGGCGTTGGCTCTAACTGAACCCGAGCGAGGCGTTGGGCTCTAACTAAACCCGAGCGATTGCACTGCAGGCTACGCGTTACTGAACCCGAGCGATCAATCGATGGCTGTTAACTGAACCCGATCGAGCGATTCCTTCGCTACTGCTGCTAACTGAAGCCGATCGATTGGATGAATAGTGAGCGTTGCGGGGGGGGGGGGGGGTTGGATGAACAGTGAGCGGTGGCGTTGCCTCTGGATGAACAGGACCCCGTGGTGTGGAGGGCTGGATGAACAGTAGACGGTGGAGGGGTGCCCGTGGAGGGGTGGTTGAAGAGGACCCCGTGGTGTGGAGGGCTGGATGAATAGTAGACGGTGGAGTGGTGCCCATGGAGGGGTGGTTGAACAGGACCCCGTGGTGTGGAGGGCTGGATGAACAGTAGACGGTGGAGGGGTGGTTGAACAGCAGGCGGTGGAGTAGCGCGCGGTGGAGGCTGGATGAACAAGAGCCCGTGGAGGCTGGAGGAGGTCAACGGTGGAGATGAACAGTATCCCATGGAGTCCCGTTTTGCGGTACGCCACACCCCTCCCGACGAACATGACCCCCGTTTCGACCGTAGGAGGTCCGTTTCGTCCGTTTTGCGGTACGCCACACCCCTCCCGATCAACAGGACCCTCGTTTTGACCGTAGGAGGTCCGTTTCGTCCGTTTTGCGGTAAGCCACACCCCTCCCGATCAACAGGACCCCCGTTTCGACCGTAGGAGGTCCGTTTCCTCCGTTTTGCGGTACGCCACACCCCTCCCGATCAACAGGACCCCGTTCCGAACGTAGGAGGTCCGTTTCCTCCGTTGTGCGGTACGCCAGGCCTCATTTCCATCGCCTGTTCCGTCCAAGCCCTCCCTATGAACATGACCACGCATTCCGTTCCGACCCAGCCGGTTGGCTCCCACGCGTTCCGTTGCCTCCCGATGAACACGACGCATTCCGTTGCCTCCCCATGAACACGACGCATTCCATTGCCTCCCCATGAACACGACGACGACGCTATTTCTCCGTTCCGACCCAACCATGTACGAGCCCTGGCTGTACGTATGCGCGAGTAGGTGTTCGAGACCCCGCCCGTGTGTACACATACGTGGCCGTATTTTCTTTCTTGCACCCTGGCCGATGTACGTACGTGTACATGCTACGTGCGCGCCTCTACTACGACACGTACGCGCCCCTACTACGACACGTGCGCCTCTACATCCACCAGTATATATGTACGTACACGTTCGCGACCAGAATGACAACGCTACGTATGCTTCGACCAGGTGGGTCCCGACTGTCAGGCACTTCCTTGCCTGCGAAGATGTAGCTGGTGGGTCCTAGCAGTCAGGGGGCGAATCGTTTTTTTTGCCCGGACGCACTTCCTTGCATGCGAAGATGTAGCTGGTGGGTCCCAGCAGTCAGGGGCAAACGTTTTTTTCACGAAATACGGTGGCCCGTCCGGTGGGTCCCCGCTGTCAGGTGGAGGAATAATTATTTTGCACGTAATAAGGATGCACTTCCTTGCTGCGGCCGTGGACCCAGCTGTCAGCCTCTCCACGTATAGTCCACGTCCGATGGAAGCCGTTCCTTGACCACGTTGACCACGCCGCGCCGAGAGCACCAGGGCGGTGGACGACGGCGAGGCCTAGGAAGGGGACGACGCGGAGCCGGGGAAGACGAGGCAGTGGATGCCCACGCGTAGAGGAGTATGAGGGTTCACTGGTTCGCTGCGGTGTGAGGCTGCCGTCGCCGCAGAATAACAGGGGGTGTGGGTGAGTAGAGGGATGGCCTGGCCAGCGGTGGGAGTAGTAGGGGGCGGTGAGGCCTCCGCCGCATCGCAGCCGGCCATGGGAGGCAGGAGCATGAGGCACGACCGGCGCTGGTTTGGGCGGCTGGAGCAAGAAGACCAGAGGTTGAAGAAGCACTACGGCCGTTGGATGGACATCGTACGGTCACTGGAGCTAGAATCATGCATATTGACTAAGTTGACAAAGCCCTCCGTCCCCGTCAACTTAGTAGGCCCACGAGTTAGCCTGCCACTATACTGGGTCCCAGCTAACAGGGGGAGTATTCATTTTTTGTGTGTGTAATGAGGAGGCACTTCCTTGCGTGCGAAGATATAGCTGGTGGGTCCAAGCTGTCAGCGGCGGTAACGTTTTTTTCACGAAATACAGAGGCCCTTTCGGTGGGTCCCTGATGTCAGGTGGAGGAATCATTATTTTGCACGTAACAAGGAGGCATTTCCTTGCGTGCGGCCGTGGACCCAGCTGTCGGCCTCTCCACGTACAGTCCACTTCAGATGCATGTCGGTCGTTGACCACGTTGACCAGGCCGCGCCGAGAGCACCAGTGCGGTGGACGACGGCGAGGCCTAGGAAGGGAATGACACGGAGGCAGGGAAGACTCAGCAGTTGTTTCCCACGCGGAGGGGAGTACGACTGTACGAGGGTTTACTGGTTCGTCTACCGTCACCGGAGAATAATAGCAGGTGTGGGTGAGTAGAGGGATGGCTAGGCCAGCGATGGGAGTACGGTGGGGCGGTGAGGCCTGCGCGGCAGCAGAGCCGGCCGCGGGGAGGAGGGAGCAGGCAGTCCCGCCGGCGCTTGTTTGAGCGGCTGGAGCAGGAAGAGCAGAGATTGAAGAAGCACGACGGCCGGTGGATGGACATCCAACAGTCAGTGCTTGTGCGTCAACCTTTTTTTAGGAAAGCCTCAAATATGTGGAAAACAGCATACAGCCCATCTGCCATTATTTCTAATAATTTACAGCCCATTTGCTAATTATTAAGGTTTTTTTGGAGCCCATATTCTTTTTGTTAGCATTACAGCCCATATTGTGGCCACGGTTAAAAAATTATACGAATTTTTGCATATTTTGATGCGGTCCAAACTGTTTTTAATCCCGAAATTTCGACTCACATTCAAACTGATTTTAAAAATAAATGTATATCAATATAAAATCCAACAAATTCTCCACGCATAAAAATTAATTTAATTTAAATCTTAAAATGAAAAAAAGATATTTGAAACTAATTGCCGGTTTGATGTGTTTTAAAAATGTACAGCCCATTTCTCATTACTGATGGGCCATTTTCTCGGCCAGCCGAATGAAAGCTCTCCTCGTCTTGAAAGATTTGCAGCCCAACAGGCCTGACAAAGCGACTTACTTGGCAAATCACAAAAAAACTGGGCTGTGGCCGTGGACCCAGCTGTCAGCCTCTCCACATACAGTACTCTTCCGATGGAATGTCATTGACCACGTTGACCACGCCGCGCCGAGAGCACCAAGGCGGTGGACGACGGCGAGGCCTAGGAAGGGGACGACGCGGAGCCGGGGAAGACGCAGCAGTGGATGCCCACGCGGAGAGGAGTACGAGGGTTCACTGGTTCGGCTGCGGTGTGAGGCTGCCGTCGCCGCAGGGCCTGGCTAGCAGTGGGAGTAGTAGGGGGCGATGAGGCCTCAACGGCAGCACAGCCGGCCACTGGAGGCAGGAGCAGGCGATCTTCCCGGCGCTGGTTTGGGCGGCTGGTGCAAGAAGAGCAGCGATTGAAGAAGCAGCAGGACCGTTCGATTCCAATCCAACGGTTACTACTGCTAGAATCATTTGTTGACTAAGTTGACAAGCCCTACGTACGCATCAACTTAGTAGGCCCACAGGTCAGCCTCCCAACCGGTGCACCCCAGATGTCAGTGGGAGGAATCATTTTTTTTTCGCGTAATAAGGAGGCAGTTGATTGCGTGCGGCCAGGCCAGCAGAGGGAGTAGGGTGGGCCGGGGAAGCCTGCGCGGCATCACAGCGGGACACAAGAGGAGGGAGCAGGCAGTCCCGCCGGCGCTAGTTTAGGCGGCTGGAGCAGGAAGATCAGAGATTGAAGAAGCACGTCGGCCGTTGGATGGACATCCAACAGTAACTGCTGCTAGAATTGTGTGTTCACTGACAAAGCCTTGCGTAAACAAGTCAGCCTCGAAATCTGTGGCGTGTACAGCCCATTTGCTATTTTTTTTATAATGTTTACTCATTTTCTAATTCATATGGAATTTATTGCAGCCCATTTTCCATTTTTAGAATTGCTGGCCATTTTCTGGTCAGTACCAGGGTGAAAAAATTAACTAAATATGTGGGAAATTTTGAAAATTCGCAAATTTTTGCTGGGGAACGAAATATTCTTAATCCAAAAATTAATAGCCATACTAAAACAAATTTAAAAATAAATTAGTACTATGTCATGTTAAATCCAATGAAATACGTATAAGATATCAGTGAAGAACAAAAACAAAAAAAGAAACTTATATCCCATTTGCTATAATTTTTTTGGAATTTTCAACCCCTTTTGATATTACTTTTAACAGACATTGACCATACTCTTAAGCCAGGCCGGAATGCATCCCTCCTCGTCTTGAAAGATTTACAGCCCAGTAATTCGGAGAAAACAAATAGGCCTAGCTTGGGTATTCTTCAAAAAGAAATACTGGGCTACCTATTTTCCCAAAGAACTGGTGCATGGGCATTTAACTTTATTTATTTATTTATTTACTTATTTATGTTTAGGGGACCATTACCTGGGCCGGATTCATGTGAGAGCCTCCCTTCCAGTTAATTATGGGCTTCTCTATTGGGCCTTCATCAGTGGGCTGCATGTTATCAACAAGTGGAAAATGTGTTCCGTACGAAAAATAGTATGCGCTACGTATGGTATGGGGCACTAAAGGATCGAACCGTGCAACGACTTCCAAAACATTGTGTTTGTCGTTCTAACAACACATTTATTCAACCAACAAACGAAATATACTACTGATTGTACATTGAAAACAGCAGCAGCAGCAACCAGGGCTGGGGGTGCAACAGAAGCAGTAAGCAGGCTAGAAGAGTGAAGACGCAGCTCTCTCTTCCAAACCAAACATC
Organism: Triticum aestivum; assembly: GCF_018294505.1. Classification (NCBI taxonomy): domain Eukaryota; kingdom Viridiplantae; phylum Streptophyta; class Magnoliopsida; order Poales; family Poaceae; genus Triticum; species Triticum aestivum. Next base: position 111,947,185 of record NC_057799.1, on the reverse strand, counting down.
AGCCATCATTACAAAAGGGCTACCAAAAAAGGGGGATGGCTATCTCACGCGCGCGCGTTGCAGCGCTCCTTTTCCGACAGGCTCGATTTGGCAAGTGGCTTCAATACGTGGAGTAATTAGGGGTGGATAAATTAGGCGCGCCCCCCTGAAAATCAGGGGGGCGATTAGTGTTGATTTCAGGTGGGACCAACTCCACTTGCCTTCCTAGCCTTCGCATGTGTACGCGCACAAAGCCTCACGTGGTGGGCCTCGATGGAAAATCTTGTCGGACGAAGACTTGCACTTGATTGGCTTCGCTCGCTGGAGCGGCCGAGCACGAAGGAGTCTTCTCGCCAAAAAAACAAGTGTATGCATCAAACTAAATAAAGATCCTACTACACCAAGTGTACGCATCTAACTAACTGGCTCAGTTAGACGTTACTATTTATTAAGTCGTGGAGATTGGCTGACGGCTTGAACCAGATGGGTGCCTGACGGGGGAAACTCCAGCCAGCAGGTCGAAGTCTGATACTTGCGACCCTCTCTCCTACTTTGGGCTGCAGAGCGTGGCGGCACATATCAGGGTATGGTGCATGCAGAGACGCATGGTACGCTGTGTACACATAGTTTTGCCTGATGAACGAAACCGTGCTGCCATCATGATCCTTGCCGTCAGTTATCTCCTGGTTAATCGGATAATTCAGTTCGACAAATAGAGAGCGTGTACCAAGGCTACTTACCAGCCTCCAGTCAAAAATTCCTGAAGGCCCAGAGAAGCTGGGATCCTGCTCAAAGACCGTGTAGTGACTGTGATTGTATTCCGCGAAACAACACGTCCGGTACGTGCGAACGATCATCAATCTTCGCCGTCGTCTGATCGAGCCAGGAACCACCTGCAACTGCCATGCCGCTTTTCTTTGAAAGGTTCTGGGATTAGGAAGGGTAGGGACACCAGGCGGCCTACAACATCATATCAAGTTGGAGTCAAATAAAAAAGGGCTCTTGATTTAGTCAATCTTAAGAACAACATGTTATGAGCATGAATATTTTTTAGCAAATGTTGACAGTAATATAAGCAAGCCATCATGATATCATAGGAAAGTAACATACTGCTGTAACAACCGTTTGTAGCAATGACTGGAGTAGGCCAGCAATACGTCTAGCCATAGAAGGAGTCGATAGCGTAAATGAAGCCCTTATGTTCAATGGCATCAGAGAACCATGGAGGATGTATGATCCTGCGATGGACGTGCAGATTTATCCACTTACCGCAGTGACCTGTCAGATAGGCGAGACCGCGGTTAATACTTAAATAGTATAGCCAACTGTTGACTATAAGAAAGTGCCATGTCATCTGTAGCCAACATGTATAACAATGGATACTCAAAAACTAATTCTTGAAGATCATTTCTTGCAAAGCACAATAAGAGTTATTTCTTCACAAGTTTTGGATGCAGGTTGAACAGTTGAACGCTTTTGTTTGCAAAAGATACTTTTTTTATCTATTTCACCCGGATGTTTGTGAGCTCTAGAGATGAAATAATATCCGAACAAACCTATCGATACCCGTTACACATGAGATGACCCCCACATCCTTTGTCAAAATAAACAACTCCCCGATCAATGCATTTCACTCTTCCGTGCAACGCACGGGCACCTTACTATAGATTAGTACGACCAAAAATTGAACTAACATTATATATAGTACGATAAATGATGATGCATGTCACCTAAAATTATATCATTGAAAACTATCAAAGATGAATCCAACGATATTGTTTTTGTTGACATGCACTAACATTTTGTCAGTTAAATCTTCAGTCAAAATCAATGGGGGATAAACCACGACCGATGTAGTACTAGTGTAGAGGGCGGCGCTGCAGAGGAGTCTCGCCCCGCTCGTGGCGCGGCAGTAAAGCCGTCATATCACAAAACCCAACCACTCCCAGTAATAAGTGGCCTGGTAAAATAAACGGACAAGCAACCATCACATCCCTCTGTCTTTTTTGCATTTCATCTCTCTGCATTTACTTTGTCCGGTTCATCTCGCACACTCGATCCCTAGCTACTACTCCTAGTATCCCCAACTACTACTCCTAGGGCCAGTTCTTTTGGCGGCTTCCCCAGCTTTTCCCATAAGACTAGTCACAGTGGAGAGTAACATTAAGGCACTTCACTCATTTATTTGGGCTTCTAAACTACTACTAGTAGTACCTCCGTCCTGGTTTATTCCTCACCATTGTAATTTGTGCTAAATTTTGACCAAAGATTTAACTGATAAAATATTAGTGCATGTGACATGCACTAACATTTCATTAGTTAAATTTATGATCAAAATTTGACACAGATTACAATGGGGACCAATAAACCAGGACGGAGGTAGTAGTTATGGGATTACTAATCTAGAAGCCTAAAAGAACTGGCCCCTGGTACTCCTACTAGTAGTAGTACTCAAGTTGGAATTCCAATTGCACGACACAACTTGTTAGGCAAAAAATTCGATACAGGGTGTAGGAAGCGGTTTGGGAATTTGCATGCCTTTCCAACCAGTGAGATACTCCGTACAAAGTACGACAGAGAAATAACCACAGAGAAGGAAGCTAAAAGTAAACAATCAAACGAGCATTTTTGCATTTGTTTTGCATTGAATCGTTTCACAAGCTTGACTAGTGCTGTTTTTCTACTTTTACAAAAACCGCATCGTAATGTTAAAACGTGCATTTGCATGTACATAAGTAATAGTAGTACTCCCTCTGTCTAGGTGCATAAGTCTTCCCTCCTTCTTGGTCATGGTGCACAACCAAAGATGACTTATTGACCTGGACGGAGGGAGTAGCACAGTCTGCAAGCATATATCGAGAGAGACGTGTAGTGCGATAGTATATAGTAAAGTTTGTGCTATATGCACGTACTTGCAAAATGCGTACGAATACACAAGGTTTCCAAACTTTCCCTTTTACATACTTAATTAAGGACGCTAAAAATTCCTGAACGTTTGGGATTTATCATTTGCATCCCAAAACTAATGAGATCGCCTTACGAAACAAAAATTATACTCCTCCTAAAAGCCACGGCGCTCGCAGGAGCGCTTGCGGCGCGCCACGAGTGCCCTGGTGTGTGGCCGTTTCCCAGCGCGCCGACACAACGCCTCTTCCTCAGCCTCACAACTCGCGAGGTGCTAATTGGCGGCTTGCCGGCGGGCGAGCGCGATCTCACTGGTGTGGTGATCCGGCGCCAACAGGTACTCCTCCTCGCTGGAAGCATGCACCCGGTCCACGTACCGTCAAGCGTAGATGAGGCCCTTGGGCCCGACTGCACTCAGGGCCTCGGCACGGGCGTCCTCCGCCACCCTCACGGCCCTCGCACGATCCTTCTGCCAAAGAGCCAATTGCCTGACTCTCTCGGACGCGACATAGGCCTCCCAGGCAGTTTGTTCTGCGGTGCGCTTCTCTTCCTCGGCCTTCTTCTCCGCCTCTATTTTGGCGCGCTCTGCTGGAGGCAAAGCCTCCCACAAGGCGACATCCATTTCTTTCCAAAGCTCCACAAGGCTGGGGGGCTCGGCGGGCGGCGCGGCGTTCTCCTCGTAGCGGGGAGCCGACACGTCCTCCGACGCGCGTGCTGGCGAGATTGGGAACGCCGACGCGTCCACCTCGACGCGTCACGACGAGGAGCGGAACACCGACGCGTCCTCCTCGACTAGTGGCGGCGAGGAACGGAACGGCGACGCGTCGCGTCACGGCGAGGAGCGGAACGGCGACGCGTCGCGTCGCCGTGAGGAGCGGAACGCCGACGCGTCCTCCTCGACTAGTGGCGGCGAGGAACGAAACAGCGACGCGTCACGTAGCGGCGAGGAGCGGAACACCGACGCGTCCTCCTCGACTAGTGGCGGCGAGGAACGGAACGGCGATGCGTGACCGTCCGCGCGGTGCAGCGAGGGGCTCCTAGGGCTTGGGAGGGGCGATGCCATGGTGGTCGATGTGAGAGGGAGGGGGAGGAGATAGCGATGAACGTGAACGTGAGGGGGAGGAGATAGCGATGTCGTGGGAGGCGCAGTATTTATAGCGAGCAATGGCACAGCTACGTAAGATATGGACTAAGCTGCACTGACTTAACTGCAGGTCCAGTTGCGTCACTGACATGCGGGCCAGACCCCTGTTGGGCCCATATGTCAGTGACCCAATGCACCTGCAGTTAAGTAACAGCTACGTGGGCATATTTGTTGGAGTAAATTACAGGGGAGCGAAGGGGTGGAAATATTGCTGGTCACAACGGATTGGACGAGCGTGGGGGGAGGAGAGTCATGCATGCAGATTTTTTCACACGGGGTGGAGTGGTGGGACCGCCGGAGGGAGAAGGAGAGTTTGGCAGGCATATTGTTTCCACACATGGAGAGGAAAAGATTTGGAGATGAACGGGCTTCCTGCAGGTATGGGGAACGATGCATAATAAGTCATCTTGCATGCCAGGCTAGGTATAGTCTCAAGTCATTAAAAACCATAATGGTGGTATCTTAGCTGGTATCATGCACACGGGAATAGCAAACATGCTGATGTGGCAAAGAATTAAAGAAGAGAGGGGGGTTAGAGTAACTAGTGTTCATGCATGCATTGGTAAACACATTTTTTTGTGAAGAACGACAGCACTAGTTGAGTAGTTTTGCAGACTTCAAAAACTATTCCACCGCCTCTACTATCTTGCTAAGAGTAGGTGAAAATTTTGAATCGAGCCCTTTAAACTAGAAGGGAGGTAGTGGTACTTTAAGGCTGGTCATAGTGGGGAGTAACTTAGACTAGTAACATGCATATGTTACTAGTCTATGTTACTACCTCTATAGTGCATAGTATCATAGATTAGTATCATAGGTGGTCTCATTTATTGCCATGCATGACACATAGTAGCATCACATTTACTCCCTCCATTCCTAAATATAAGTCTTTGTAGACATTTCAAATGGAATACAATATACGGATGCATGTAGACATATTTTAGTGTGTAGATTCACTCATTTTGCTCCGTATGTAGTCACATGTTGAAATCTCTTGAAAGACTTATATTTGGGAACGGAGGGAGTATTATGTTACGGTATCTACCTATGTTACTATAACCATCTCTCTCTTCTTTAATTGCCTACCACATTAGCATGTTTGCGAGTCCCAAGTGCATGATACTACTTATGTTACCCCCACTATGGCCAGCCTAATAGCTAACCTTGTTGTGATGACAACATAGGACATGGCACGCACCTGGACGGAGGAACTAGTCTGCATTGTGCATTTAAGTTTTGTCTGAAGTCAATGTACCTCTACTTTCACCAGACTTATAGAAAAATGTGTCAACATTCACAATGTCAAATCAATATTTTTACACTCATTATAAAACATAGTTCTTATACTCATTATAATCACTATTGTAGATATTGATATTTTTAGTATAAATTTGGTCGTGGGATTTCATTGATGCCTGTCAAAGCGTGGAGGAAGCGGAGCTTAGGGCTTTCATTGCCGGTCTCTACATAGGTATTTCTCTTCATAATCCTGTAATTTTAGAGACTGATTGTGCTTTTGTGGTAGTGTCTCTTGCATCGGGGGACTATGACAGGTCTGTTATGCGTGACCTGAAGATGAAAGCATTCAGCATCTCGAAGTTGATCAACAATCTTCAATTTTCAAAGATTAGCCATTCGGCCAATAAGGTGGCACACTTAATCGCTAAGTATAGCTTTGACAATAGATTAGATGGTATTCTTGTAAATAACGTACCGCCCTGTGTGGTGAATATTGTATCGAATGAGTGTATTGGTGTGGCTGGTTAATTAATATAAGGTGGTGTTAAAAAAAGTATAAATTTGGTCAAACACTTTGCAAACGGTTGACGGGAGTAAAAAGGACCAGAGGGAGTATCATGCATGCAGAGTAGGCAAAAAAAATTGCTTGTCTAAAAAAAGGCAAAAAAATTGCTCATTTATAGCCGGTCGAAGTCTCAAAGGGCGCGACCGCGCAAGGGAGGCGAAGGTCGTGGGAGGCGTGACATTTGATGGAATTAAGTGAAATTACATCCACGCGCTGGCATTGCGTGCGAACAGGCAGAAGCTATACCGTCAGGCCTATGATATGGGTCTAGTAGACATGACAGCTAGTGGGTCCCGCATAGTTCTCGAGAACTCTTTGGGGGACTTGCAGCCGTTTATCCACCGGGCAAGCCAGTAACCCCACGCCGTTCGCACGCCCTACTCGTCCCCGTCTTCTACCTTACAACAGTTTGCTTCCAATCGTCCCATCCTTTCACATTAGTTCGCTCCCAGTTTTTTTGCGGGGTACAACAGTTCAACTTCTCCTAACCCTCCCCCAAAATCCATGGCCTCCCAAATCTCCATGGTCGCCGCTGAGTACCAGGTTAGAGCCATCATCGGTGATCAGTTCATCGTCATCTACACACGTGGATCTGAGACGGTGAAAGCATGGCTTGCTCGCTTCCTACGCATGTTCAACAGTTCAACGGATGAGTGGGTCGCTGGGCTAGATGTTGAGTACACCACAGTCCTGGGACGAGAGAAGGATCTAAAGGACGAAGAGAGGAAGAAGCCCGCCGTGATCCAGGTTTGCGTACATAACGTTTGCTTGGTCTACCACATATGCCATGCCGACGTTGAGTGCCAGGATTTTAAGAACTTCCTCAAGGACAAAAGAGTGAAATTCGTTACTGTAGGCTTTAAGAACGACAGGGATGTCCTGCGTCGGATAGGTCTCATTGTAGGCCAGCCCTTCGATCTCCAGAAGGCAAGCCTGGTGTCCTCCTCTCAACCTTCAATGCTGACCCTGGCAGCAGCCATGATTGATCCTTCGTACGCTAAACTGAAGAAACCTCATCACGAGTTTCATCATGCATGGGAGTCGAAGACATTAGATGAAGATCACATCCTGTACGCAGCAATGGATGCCTACCTTTGTTTAAATATCTACAAGGGTTGGATGAAGAAGCAGAGCCCAGTGTCCGGTTCAAGCAAAGAAGCATCGGCGAAGAGGAAGAGGAAGAGGGACGAGGACGAAGTCGAGGACGTGGACTCGGACTCCGAGTAGGTGGCAGTGCCGTCGCTCATGCTGGTTCTACTGCAGTGTCAAGCGGACTAGTTGCTTAGTTTATTTTCAAGGGTGTGTTGTGCTGAGGCCCCAGCAGAACTATGTTTATGTTCTTTCTCGTTATTTGAACTCTTTAGTACGTACAGTAGTACTAGTACTATGGCTTACTACTGTTCTTCTTGCAGTTGGTACTACTGCTCATATCTTCGTGTTCCTACTGTACTTAATACGTTCGTACTAGTAGTATAATTTGGGTCAGTCGATTTGTGAAAGAAGTTCGACGGAGCGAAGAAGACGACAGAAGAGGTAGAAGAAGCCCTTCTAGCCATCCATGTTGCATCAAACGGCTCACATGAGTCGATTGACCCAAATTGCTCCTTCAGATTGCAGGATCCATGTGGCATTCAAGGTCTCGAAGGTAGATTCCACGTCCGCACCCGGTTTGTGGGCTCGACGCGCGCGCGACCGACTTCCGCCGCGACAGCCACCATGCGCGCCTCCTCCGCGCGGGCGGAGACGACAATGACACGCTAGTTCCTCCTCGCCGGCGTGCTGGAGCACGCGCTCGTCCTCGTCTTCGTACGCTGCGTGCATAGACACGGCTCCACCAGCTGCTCGCGTGCTTGGCAGCGCGGCGGCATCACGAGGAGGGACTGCAGACGACGTGAGCGGGTGAGCCTTCGGCTTCATGGCACAGGGATGGCGGCGACACGCGGTGATGGGCGAGAAATTGTTGGCCGGAGTAGGCGGGCGCCGGCATGCGCAACGGCGGCGGCGGCATATTGATGAGTGCGCGTGTGGGAGCTTACTTTAGTTTTATATATAAGGTTGGTCAAACTTAAAAGAAAACCGTACTAGTACACGTAAACATTGGACTTAGGCAGCGCTTTTATTAGTTAGTACCACAGCCATGATAGGGAATCCTGTGCAAGCGCGTGAACCGCGGCCGCGCGGTCGATCGAACGGTGCGTCACCGTGTCGTGCTCGAAGGACATCCACCAAACCTTTTTGTGTGTGTGAAAACAATCCTCGAATATTACTCAACTTTTTTTTCCTGTGAAAGTTCTTGACGCTGCAATATTTCCATATATTTGAATTTAGCTGCAGTTCGTGTTTATTTGGATTTGGACGTTTTAGGTGCGCCCTAGTTTTTTGTAATACTAATTTTGTGTGTGTGACTGAGAGAGAACGTGTGTATGTGTCCATATGTGTGTTGTGGCGGAAGGGCAATGTGGAGACGGTGTGCGTGTGATACAAACATAGAGAGGTGTGAATGTGCAGATGATCATGCATGAGTGAGACATAGAAAGATGCCGATACGTTGTGTATACATGAGAGAACGGTCTTCTAGTTTACTTGTGTGTGTGTGTGTGAGAGAGAGAGAGAGAGGGAGAGAGAGACAGAGAGAGGAGCATCCGTAAAACAACAACCATCTCTCTCGATTCGTCCGTCCCTCGCACGGTCGCATGCAACACATGCATCAACGCGCACATTTTGACACCCTCACCCGGCCCCTGCCCACCTCAAGGCCCGCACAATCTCTTCGTGAATACCCATTTCTCTCCTTAGGTTTGTTTTCTCTCAATATCTGACACACACACACACACACAGACACACGCAGCACAACACACACACACACACACTCCCCCGAGCACACAATTCATCCCCATCCAAGGTTATACGACGACCACTCTCGCTTGTGCTTCTTTGCACCCCAACATGCACAACACATCAATCTTCAAAGAGGGCATCGAGCAGATCGAAGACGGCGACCACACCGTGCTAGAGAATGCGGGGTCATTTGGAAGCAGGGTGATGTGACGACGGCTGACTGACTCCTCCCCCACCCTTTCTCTCTCTCTTGCACAAAATTACCAATCCCTCTCTCCCCCGCACAAAATTGTCAATCCCTCAACCCACGAGATCCTTCCCCTCTCGTCCATGTTTTTCCAGCTCTCTCATCAAATATGTTGTCTCTTCTCCTTCCACGTATACAGAATCCAGATGCACACGCATCTCATGTATATTACATGTATCCATCTTTCTCACAGACCTAACTTCTTCCTCTCTCTTTCTCTCTCTATCTCTCTGTCTCTGTCTCGTTAGGTTTGTCTCCTACTCTCTCGTCCACATACATACAATCTTTCCCGCCCTATCTGCTCCATCTTCAAAAGCTCTCTCTGCATGTTTCATTCACACATTGGGATATGTCAAAATGTTGCTTCTATAATGGCTGATGTAGAGTTATGGTTGTTTTTGTTGCATCCTACAAAGTAATAACTATGAAATGCATTTAGATTCTCATTTGACTGGGATTATGTGAGTTTGAGCATGTTGTGAAGTACTATAGACCTTGTATACATCTTGGGATTCGACAATGATTGTAACTATTGAATTGTATAGACCATTACATTCGAAGTCAATAGCCTAATATATTTATTTCACAATTTCAACAAATGATTAGTTCACTACAAACTAAGAAAACAAATGTGTACTCCCTCCATTTTTATTTAAGTCCGCGTATTAGCATTGGTCAAAGTCAAGTTTTGTAAACTCTCAGAAAGCTTATAACAAAAAATATTAACATATACAATAACAAATAAATACCATTAGATTCATTATTGAATGTACTTTCACATCATACATATTTGTTATGGTAAATGTTTATATTTTTCTATAAACTTGGTCAAACTTTAGGAAGTTTGACTTCGGTCAAACCTAATATGCAGAGTTTACTACTACTACTCGCTAGTTGCTTAGCCGAATCACTCAACACGCCACACGGGGAGTCCAGTGTCACAAAATTTTGAGGTCGGCGGGAAAATCTCCCGCGACCCTGATTCGAGCAGTGGGAAGTTACCATCATAGCCTTCGGAACAGGCCTACGGATGACGCTTGGTAGGGGGCTGTTTTCGTAACTTCAGGTTCACCCTACCCAGCCAACCCCACCCCGGCACCCAGAGTAGTACACCTGAATACTCCCCATTTTCTATCCCCACCGCAAAATAGACTTCTCCACGGCACCGCAGCCTTCGTGCTCCTCCCCTTTACATCGGCGCACTCGTCCACCGCAGCGCATCTGCCTCATCGACGACCTCGTACGCCGCACTGGAGCCGGTCCACCGTCGTCGTCGTACACGGAGCCTCTTCCCCGGCATCGTCTTCCACGGTCTCGGATCTGCTTCCCGGAAGCCGACGCCAAGCGCAGAAGTACCACCGTCGTGGACAATGAACTGACTCCCATTGCCGACCATGACTCATAGAGGCCGCCGCGACCATCGTTCTCCTCCTCGATTGGTAATGTGTGCATTGAATCACTTAGCAGTACATGTGCAGTTCCAATTTTGTTCATACCTACCCTTCAAATTTCCTGGGTGCTATTGTTCCCGTAAAAGTAATTGGTTATAGCCTCCATTGTCCAACAGAATATCAGCTTGTAATTGTGCGTCGCTCCTGTATCACGCTGTGCTTGGGTAGGTTTTCATCTGCAACCAGTAGTGTGGCAAATGATGGAAAGGTTTTTAGAACTAGCAAGATGCCAATGCGTTGCACGCATCAAGATGCATTTGTATTAGTAGTTTATCTTGTGGGAGAAAAGGATGAACGAGGGAAGGCCTTATTTGCAAATCTGGAGAGGGGTATGGGTATCTCTTTGCAAAATTCCCATTTGTTTCCTTCCTATCTGTCAGATATAAATCGGACGACCTATATTGCAAGAAAAAAAAGTATAGAGAAAAAAAGTAGCCAGTAAAGGAAGTAGAGATAAATATTAAATATTAAATATAAAATAAATATAACAGTAGAGAAGAGAGTAGAGATAGCAGAGACGTCGGGAAAGGATCGCGCGCGTGCGGGAAAAAGCGGCCGGGCGTGCGCTAGTTTTGGCGCGCGACGTCCGGTGCGCTTTATAAAATCCAACGCCCTCCCACCGCTCTCTCCCCGCTCTTTCTCCTCGCCGCCGCCGCGCCACCATGCCGCCGCGTCGCCGGGAAACTTGGGGATACCGCGGCGTCCGGGCGCGTCCCTCCGGCGGCTTCTCCGCCGAGATCCGGTTCCGCGGGATGCGCCTCGGTCTCGGCAATTTCGACACCGCCAACGAGGCCGCCCGCGTGTACGACGCGGCGGTGTGGCGCCTCCGGTGGCCTCATAGAACATTGAACTTCCCCAACATGCCGACGCGGGAGCGGGCGCAGGAGCTCGCGCCTCTACCGCGGCTTAGCACCGACGAGGATCGTCGCGACAACCAAAGGCGGGAGCACCGTCTCGGCATGGCCGAGATGGACGAGGAAGACTTGGTGCTGTGGCGCCAACACTTCCCGCAGGACATCATCAAACAGCGCGAGTTCTACGCGCAAAGGAGGGCGGAGAGGGATAAGAGGAGGGCGGAGCAAGCCGCCTATCGCGAGGACAAGTGTAGGCGAAAAGCGGACGCTCAATTCAACATGAGGCTAGGAGCAGCGTCGCCCTAGGAATCCGACGACGATCGGTATCTTCACGCCTACAGTCAGACGTCGGAGGAGGACATCACCGAGGAGGAGTCGGACGACGAGGAGTAGTTGAATTATCTATTTTTATCTATCTATGCTGAGAACTATCCTCTACTCTCTAGTATCTACTTCTCGATCTCAGCACTGTAAACGCTTTTTTAAAGCGCCGCGTGTTGCGATTCTGTTGGAGATGCTGTAACATGGCAGACGAGTGCTTTAATGTTGCCCACAAGATGCGCGAGTATTACTAGTAGTATATTTTTCTTGCCATGTTGAGATTTTAAAACCATGAGTGCGAACATGCAGAGGAGCAATGAAGACCAAACACGAGATATTCGGGACATCTTCAAGGAGCGTGGCAAGTTAAAGAGGAGCTGCACCAAACCTATAAAACGAGCTTTGGTAAGTAACACCCTTTCAATTACTTTCGTGTAGCCTCGTGTTCTTCGATGTGTATATGTTGTAGTTTCTGTTTCTCTTAAGCGTGGTGTTCTTCAATGTGTAATAAGAAGAGTCTTAATCATCCTAATGCTTTCGTTTTTAGCTTGATGTAGGAAGTGGGTGTTCTCACCTTGTAGTCTGTTTTTATTTTTTATTTCCTTTTAAATTCACTTCTCCGAGTTCTGTTTATCTGGCTTCTACTAAATGGATCTAGGTTGCTCTGAGTATTGATCTAAAAAAGAAGTAACTTCATGTCAGGATGCAGTTCCTGCGAGGAGGGAAGTATGGTCAACCTCGAGATCATGTTTCCAAAATGAGGCTGGATTACACACAAGGTGCCAGTTCCCTAATGATGCTGGATTAGACACAAGGTGCAAATTCCCAGATGATGCTGGATTACACACAAGCCAGGTGGAGTCGTCAGCTGTTCGTGTCCTCGTGGCATTAGTAAAGGCTAAAAGAAAGCGTGCAACAACCCTTGAGAATGTAGCTGAGTTCCTGAAGAAGCGAAAAGAGCAATCAGATGCTCTCTTCACCCAAGCCAAAGAAGAGATGGAAGAAGCCAGAAATAAGCTAGCAGAGGCAGAGCAGGCTAGGCGTCTCCTGCTATCTAAAACTGTTGTCAATACAAAATTTCCTTCATAATAGCTAGGTTCAAATGTTTATCTAGTCAGCATGCCTGTTGTGATGTCCGTGCATCTAATGTGGCACAAAATGTTTTTTGGGTCATGTAATAACAACAATTACTTTCCAAACAATAACAGACGAAGCATTGGACATGGTATAGTTCACGTGCAAGCCCGACATTCCAAGTTCAACTTCCACATCAAACTCATGTTCACAGATATCTGCACATTCATACATAATGTCCAAGACCATAATTCACTTCAAAGCCAAAAAAATGTGAGGAGAGTTATAAATAAAGAAAATCCTCTAGTAGTTCCTGCTACCAGTGCGAGCACAACAAGTCAAGACCATGCGTAAAATAATTATATCTTAGTCATTTTTTGTGTTCTAAAATGCTTGCCGGCTCGCGGAAGGACGTGTTGCCGGCACACGCGCGGATTCAATGAAGGCATGCGGGGCAGTCTTAAGCTGGTTGGTGCGCCGGTTCAATGCCTGCGCTATGAGAGGTCACGTCCGTGTCAGAGCAATCACTCCCTCCAGTCCTTTTTTGTTTGGGTAAAACAAAATCTCGTTTTCCATTCACATTTTACAAGTAAAATTCATGGACAAACTTTGACTCAAAGTACGATGGGGACTAGTAAACCAGAATGGGGGTAGTAGTTTTTTTTAATCAAAGAAGGGTTTCCCCTTCCGATTTTAATTACTGAAAACCAGTATCTAAATCTAAACCATAGTATTTGCCCTAGAACTACCAGGTTCAACATCTCGCAACATAAACCCATACAACCTCCATCGCAAAAAAACCATACAACCATACGCCAAGGAGGTACGTAGTACTATGAATTCCATTTTCGCTCCATACCAATCGTTCTAAAAACTACTTACTACTTATAACGCGCCATTGAAAATCGGAACTCTTAACCCCGCAAAAAAGATATTTTAAACGTGGCTACTCGATCTGTGGCAACTGGCGAGCCACCGCGTTCCAAGTCGTTCACCTGTGGTCCCGACCATCAACTCCTACGGATCAAATTATCATGCGAGCTGACTATTCCTACAAAGGTGCTCCACCACGTACCCGGTACCCGTGAATGCAGCAATTGTGCACCTAGGGTTTTAGGGATTATTTGTTAACGTCGCCTTTACGTAACACTCATGTGTGCGAGACAGCGAGAGGCCGACCGCGTGCGTGCGCCTCTTCTCTTCGTATATGTACTCCACCGTTTGTCTGGTGTCCAAAAAATTATAATAACTACTAGCAATGTGCCAATGCGTTGCCACACGATCAAAGTAGATTAATACATATTCACCGATTTGATAGAAAAAAGTCTAGTTTTGAAATACGTATATCACTAAAAATATGTTATGTTTCACTCAAAATATATTCCTTTGGCGGTTTTGATGAGATAAGGGAGGAATGTTGTTGGTTTCAAGATTCGAGAAGTGGTATATGTCTAATTTCTACTCTTACTAGCAAGATGCCCGTGCGTTGCACGGAACATCAAGATCTTGTGGGAGAAAAGGATGAACGAGGGAAGGCCTTATCTGCAAATGTGGTGAAGAGTGCGGGTAAATTGCCATATTTTCCTTCCTATCCGTCAGATATAAATCGGACGACCTACATTGCAGGATGGTAGGCCCACCATCATCACCAACTCTATTTTTTATCCCTACTCTTATAAAAAGCATTGTCAGTGATGATCATGTGCCTGCCATCCTGCAATATAGGCCGTCCGATCTATATCTGATGGATAGGAAGGAAACTATGGCAATTTTGCAAAAAGATACCCACACCCCTCTCCACATTTGCAAATAAGGCCTTCCCTCGTTCATCCTTTTCCCCCACAAGATAAACTACTCATACAAATGCATCTTGATGTTCCGTGCAACGCATGGGCATCTTGCTAGTTGTTGCAAAAAGCCCATGTGTGTGAGAGAGAGAGGGAGAGTGGAGGAGGACGGAGTGCATGTGTGACAAAGACACAAGGAGTGTGTGTGCGATAGGTATCAGCTTAAAATGAGGCGATAGTGTGTGTGTGCACGATCGAGAGGGCGTGTCTCAAGAAGGGAAGAAAAATCTACATAGATACAAGGAGCGGGAGAGAGACATGTAGGCGATGGTGGAAGCATGAGTGTGCGGGTGTATAAACCTATCTAGAGGCTAGCTAGTCGATAAATGTTTTTGAGAGAAATACGAGTAGGGGTGCGAAAGCGAGAGTTTTGTGTGTGTGTGTGAGAGAGAGACGGTAGTCGGGAAGGGGAGTGGAAGCAGGAGTTGTGTGTGTGTGTGTCTGTGTGTGAGAGAGAGGAGACGGTAGTCGGGGTTGTCTGATCAGTAAACAAATGAATAATGTCAGTCTGGTATGGAGACGAAAAGGAGACCACAACAAATGTTGTGTCTACATGAGAGAGAGAGAGTAATTTTAGTGGTATGAGTCATATGTAGAGACATATAGGGTGTGTGAGAGAATCCCATAGAGAGAAAGACAAAGTGAAAGACGAGTGGAGACTGTGTGTGTGGCGGTGAAAAAGAAAACTTAGGTACCGAGTGATACGGGAGAACAGTAGAGACGTGAGAGATAATGAAAACCGTGTAATGTATAATGATAGGGAGAGTGTGACACTTCTCAAGGGAGACGTTGAGAGACCATGTTTGCGAGGATAGGAGAAACATGAAGTGAGCGTGCGGGTGAGCTGGAGAAAAGAGAGTGATAGCTACCTGAAGGAGCATGCATGCGAGAGAGATGGGCGTGAAAGGAGTGAACAAAAAAGGGATTCAAATATTTGAATTCGAGATGATGATACATGTAATCCATACTCGAACCAAAATTGATCTATCAAACATGCATACTCATATGAATTCACGCACATCTATGTTATTTAATATGTAGATATTACTGATCCATACATTTTAGTAGAACATAATTTGGTTAAAAATTTCGAATTCAACCTTAAGATTTCGAGATCGTTGTATTTGTAAATCATATTATACATATAAAGGAGCAGAATTCTTTGTTGTGCTTTTGAAAGTATATATAAAAAATGATGTATATAAAATGTAATTCCAATTGAAAATGGATCCCGCCCGAAAAAAAGAATACAAACGGGATTCGAATTGAGTTGGCACGGTAAACGTGCACTCTGAAAAATTTGAACGAAGCGGGGAAAGTCGCAGTAACCGCCCGAAATCAAAATCTACGAGATGGAAATCACTACTGCCTATCCCTGCCACGCAAAGCCTATCTGCTGGATTTCTATAGGTTTTGATAGGGGTAGGTTTGTAATTTCACCCAAACGTGACGTAACCGCCTCTCACCCGGATTCATACACGGTGGGCGCCAAAACACAGTGTGTCATCGGCCGAAATCGACTCCCTCCCCGATTCATATTCATACACGGTGGGTGCCAAAAACAAACTCTCGTCGGCAAATATTCGGTGTATGCGAGATTACCGTCCTATCTCCAACCGACTAATGTTGCTGTGATGTAGTAGAAATTTGAAACGGGGGCTAAGTTTGTAAATTTCCTCGCATTGAGACAAGCGCGCCCTGAATACATGGTTCCCCCCTTCCTCTCTACCTCCCTTTTCCCCATTCGTACTCCGTGGGCGCCAAAACACCCTCTCCACCCCACCCTCCTCCGTCCGCCGCCGTCCGCCACCCCATCCACCGCCGTCCTCCTCCACCATGCCGGAGCTGATACCCCGACGCCACCGTCCATTACAAGAGATCAACCTCTTTCATCCACGGCTTCGGACCGGGATCCTTGCATCCCGTCCTCTCGCTTCATCCCTGCCGTCGTCCACCTTGCCGGCGCCGCTCCTACGACCGTCTCGTCCACCGCGCCCCGCCGCCACCGTCTACCCTCCTAGATCTGCTTCCACGCCGCCGACAGCCATCGCTACCGCAGCACCGTCAAATTCTCAGTAGATGCGTACACGGCGCCGCACGAGAGGCGGTACTCTTTCGTATCTGCTCAACTTATTTATCGCAGCAAGAAAATAGATCGCCACTGCTTTACTCTGATTTCTTGCCTTGGTTGCGAAGTTGCCTTTCTCCGGTTTGCACCTTTAGATCCGCCATGGCATGCTCAACACTATACTCCCAATGCTTATGGTTTTCCCCTTTTATATTCCACACTAGTTAAATCACAGTAGACTGAATTTCAAAATTGGGTCAGTCGATTTTTCGGAGCTCGCCGGAGTTCGCCGGTGCGATCGAATGGGCTCGGGTAGTTGTGGGGCCTCGCCGAACGAAGAAAACTTGACGCGGGTGGGGGTTGGGGCGGGGGTGGGGGTGGCGGAGGAACACAGGCGGTAGGGGCCGGTGGTCCGGCCGACGGCCCGTGCGGTGTTCTGTATGGGAAGAATCAGAGACGAGGAAGAAGAAGGGTTAGGAGACGTAGGATCTTCATCCAACCGCCTGAAATGGTCGAGAGACAGCTGGGAGTTGCATTCTTAATGCGCTCTGGTTCATCATGTGTGGGCACTGCGCAACCAACATTTTATTATCCAAAATCTGCTTGCTCTTCTTTACAATGTTCCTCTTCCGTTCTTCTTTAATATGTACTCTCTCCCTTCCTAAATACAAGTCTTTGTATAGATTCCACCATGGACTACATATGGAGCAAAATGAGTATTTTGGAATGGAGGGAGTATGATAGTAGTACAGTATGTTCCTTGTACTGAAGATGAGCAGGGACATTTGCAGTGTAGAGGTCTATACGGTCGGTTGTGATGGACACTTTGAGCCTCTTTGATTCGTAGGATCTTGTAAATATAGGAATAGGATTTGTAGTGGCCTGCCCACTTGAATCCTATAAGAATAGCAAGGAAATGCGGGGAGCTGTGTCGCCTTTGAGAGTTACACTGATATTAACAGTACCGCACCTTCACTTGAAGAGAGCCGGTATCCGAAGCCTTTCTAGCCGTACCGGCAATACTAGCACATATATTCCAGCAAGTTCCACTTTGCTGATTTTACTCTGATGCTTAAGGTTTTCCCGTTATATCTACACTATGATCTGTGTAGCTGCTTTGTGTCGCACTAGCGGCAGTCCACTCTTGAAGCTAAACACTGCAATGACTTACAAAATTGGCACCAAGGCATTGAGTGCCATTCTAGATGCAATGAAACTCATACGCTCCCCACCTGTTGATTCTTGTTCAGAATATGATCCTAATGACTATTCTAACCTCGAGGAGTCAAAGGCAGATGGCCTGTCCTGTTCACCCATCAAGGTGCCTGTTCTAATTTGGCAATGTTTTATTGATTGCGGGTATCTTGCATATGTTGTCTTGCATTTCTTCTACTTTGTTGCACCGCCATCTGCTTAGTTTACTCATCATATATGTCGAGATGCCATGCCCATCCATTATCAATACATATTCCATCTGTCATCATACCATGTTTTTCCACTCAAATGCTGTTCTTGTGCATCAGACATCAAAAAGGAAGAGGGTGATTGCCGAACCTGAAGGAGCACCAGCAAAGTCCTTGAAAAACGTGGTGGTGCCGGAGAAATCAGACAGCACCCCACTTATATTGGCTGTATAACCAGTGACACAAAACGTAGGACCGACTCCAGCAGACTGTACCCATACTTCACTGGCCACACCACTAGCCCCACCACACAGGACCTGCACTCCAGCAAAAGGTATACCGATTTCATTTGCCATAGCACCAGCTGTACCACAGAAAAATCCCACTCCAGCAAAAAGTACAACAAGTCCACCGGCCGAAGACCTATCCCAACTGCAGAGACGGCCAATTCCTGCAGATTGGAACCCCATTCCATTTATTCCCAGTTTAAAAGACAATGCTTTCAATGTTGTTAGGGACTACGTGCATATATTCCCATCATGGGAAGATTATTGTGAAGACAAACACCATTTTCACATCTTCCTGTCCAACTTACGTGTAAGTGCTATTATTCATGGTTATTATTTTCCTGTTTTCTGCTGATTGAACACATCAATGATTTACATTACATTGTTGTAACTAGGCGAGGGTCAATCTGGGTAGTCATGACGAGCAAAGCTTGCTTGTGCTTTTCAAGGAAGCATCGCAGCAGTATCGGTGTTACCTGAGGAAATCACACTTTGATGGCAAGTCTATAAACGAATTTCCGGTGAAGTCTCCTGTGCTAAATTTAGAAGACATTGAATGGAAAAACCTTGTTATGCACTAGTCTTGTTCCCAGGATGAGGTACTGTCTACGAAATCACATGACAATTTGAACTTCTACTTTCCCGCATGTGCCTTACAGATCTTTTTTGCAGGAAATCTGCTCGAAGAAGAATTCCGGTTTGACAAGAACGACAGGATATCACAAATATGTTGCCCGCTGCTTTGCTCTTGTTAGTACCTATTGTCCTATATCACTGTACTTGCATACATACCTGGTTCATTATGTGACAGCAGTATGCGTGATAGCTTGCTTATCAATTGTTCGCTCCAAATTATGTGATCTGTATGAATGGTTACATTAGTGTAGAATATATCCAATGCCAATGTGTTTTTAGCTCTGCATTGTTCTTGTAAGTACATGCTGTCCTTTATCAGTGTACTTATAATGACAGGTAGTTGTTCATGTACCATCACTCTGCAGCTTATTTTCCTTTGCCCTCCATTTTCTACACATCAGATCTATATTTACTCTTACCATAAGGTTGGTACTGAAGAAGTTTAGCTGTGCATTGCTCTTGGCTGTACCTTTTGCCTGTATCGCTGCACTTACATTTATAGCTACTTGGTTATGTAGCATCACTCTTCATCTTATCTTAAATATTCTCCATTTTTTCGTAGATTATCACATCTATATTTACTCTTAACAAAATGTAGAATAAAGGCAATGCTTTTGAAGAAGATTCTGTGGTGAACTTCTTGAATTGCCCCCCCCATCAGCATGGACAAGGCCTTTATAGAGCCAGTCTTCACCAATAATGTAAGTTTGTCCATCTGAAGCCTTCAAAATTTGTTGTATATATTTGGTTAGGCATGACTGCGACAGCTATTTATTTTTGGTGTTTGCATCAAATTGCTTGTTTCAAGTTTATTATGTAGTTCATAAACAAAAGTTTGTCCTTTCTCAATTTAAGTTTTCGGTTGTACAACCAAGTTCCTTCTTCATACCATGTAAATTAAACTATACAGAGCAAGTGATCTTATTTTGCACTGCATGTATGCTTCTATTCCTCATCCGTAATCCAGTGGTGTGGTGAACCTACCCACTACAGCACAATGTCATATTCTGCAATGTCTTAACTATGAACAATGTCATATCATTCTACTATTATTTAAACCGTCTCTTTATTTGCCAATCTGAAATGGTATAAATTGACAGCACACTAACCATTGATACTTATGAGTTCTTGATCTGTAATCCAGTGGTGTCGTGAAGCTGCCAACTCCTTCACAATGTCATTTCCTGCCATGTCTTGACCTGAACAATACCATATTGTGTTAATGCAATTTTAAACTGTGTCACTTTATTCGTCAGTAAGAAATGTGATGAATTGTCAGCACTGATACTTTTATGTGCAAAACCTGTCATCTATCTGCTTGTGTATCTTTTAGAGTGAGGAAGATATAAGTGTTGAACAAGCGCAGTCTCATCATCTTGCTCAGCTGCTTGCGCTCCAGCTCCCCAGCAGGGCTAACCTTTCTTGAACTCTATTGAAGTGCTGTCGGTTTTGTATATTATTTTGTCGGCGTGTTTATTTGCACTGGTGGCGATCTTTGATGCCCAGTGTATGTAATCTGTTGTATGCTTGTGCTTTATTATCATAGTGGCGAACTTTGATGCCCAGTGGATGTAATATGCCGTAATTTCTTTATTGTATAGTCTAGGTTTTTTCTTATTCACGATGTTGCAGTTCTTTTACTGTATATGTGTCCTGTCTTCGCAGTAAACCGGCCAAACCGTAAAATTACGGTACATAATCGGGCCGTCATGCAATCACGATGTAGGTTGGGCCTGAAACGTGCCGAACAGCTCACGGGCCGGCAGCAGCCCGAAATGAACCCCGGCCCATGATTGTGCAAATCAAATCACGGGCTTTTAACATGCCAAAATTGTCTCGGTCCTTGTTTGGCCCAATCAGATATCGACTGCGAGCAGGCCGGATGCAAACCGGGCCGTAGTTAGGCCCAACTATATGACGGGCTTTTAACAGGCCAAAATTAATATAGGGCCGAAATGTTAAACGGGCCCTTAATAGGCCAAAACTAATATCAGGCCGAATTACTAAGTGGGCCTTTAGCAAGTGGGCCCAAAAGCATAGTGTCCAGTTGGCGGGCCGAACCTGATATGGGCCATAATTGAGCCCAAAGCCTCCTAAAGGGTCGGACCTGATCTGGGCCGTAATTTGGCCCAGAACGTGGTAGGCTTTTAATGGGCCGGATCTCATATGGGCCACTAATAGGCCCGGAGCATGGCAGGCCATTAATGGACCGGATCAAATATGGGCCGGCATTTGGCCCAAAACATGGCAGCCAGTTAATGGGCCGGCCTACTAGGGTCCTCAAAATCTTGTGGGCCTACAGCTGGGCCGGCCCATTAATGTCGGCGAAATCTCGTTGGCCTTTAGCTGGGCCGGCCCATTATGATCCGCAAGAATCTTGTGGGCCTTTACCTGGGCCGGCCCATTATGGCACACAAAAATCTTGTGGGCCTTTACTTGGGCCGGCCCATTATGGCCCACAAAATCTTGTGGGCCTTTAGCTGGGCCAGCCCATTATGGTCTGCAAAATCTTGTGGGCCTTTAGCTGGGCCGGCCCATTATGGTCCGCAAAATCTTGTGGGCCTTTAGTTGGGCCGGCCCATTTAAACTTGATGGGCCGGTCCACGTGTCAACATATCATAGGCGCGTCTCGCCCATTGGATGAGTGACACCTGTGCCAATGCGGACCTGACACGTGTCTCCTCCAGCCAATGATGATTTTACACATGGAAAATCCCCATTGGTCGGGGCTGTTAACGGGTTATCGGATCCAAAACCCGACCCGATAGCTTAACGGCGTTCCGTTACGGTGGATGCCACGTGTCAGTCACCCTTGACGAAAGCACTTCTGTGACGCGCGATTTATCGTCATGGAAGTGGACACTTCCGTGATGATAATTTTGGTAATGTCATGGAACACTTCTACGACATCACAGGTATGACTATCTTGATTCTGTCATAAATTTGTCATGGATGTACATGCATGACAAAAAACGCGACCTACTGTGACAAACACGTATCATCATGAAAGTGTATTTTTTGTAGTGAAGGTGGCCCACATGTCATGCACACAAAGGCAGAGGGGTGGTGCGGCCGAGAGGGGTGAGGCGCACGTCGGGGGACGTGGTGCTGTGGGTTGGAGCGGCGTCGTGGGAATCGCGAGGGGCAGTGGATGAAACGTGATGGTCGCCGTAGTTGAACTTCCATGGACAAGCTGTCATGTCTACGGACACATGCATTGCATACCGATCACTGGAAGAAGTAGTAGAGAAAGCTAGGCGGATAAATAGTTCCTTATAGTCAAGCGGACCCACGCTACTACTTGTTCCAAAGACATGCACACCATCGAAATAGTCCATCTATATCAATATACATAGAGAGGGAATATTTTTTTTACAAGAGAGGAAATAGTTCATCCATCCATAATGCCCTGCTGCTGGTGCAGCATCTTCTTCTTCTTCTTCTTCTTCTTCTTCTTCTTGTTCTCATTTTCTGTGGGAGACGGCTTCGCAACAAGCTCTTTGGACCTTGCAGCTATCTCGAAACTCACACGGGCATCGAGGGCAGCATATTTTATCCACTCGTACGTTAAGGGATAATTCTCCCATCTAGACGACCTTAATGCCAGCGTCTCATCACCCTTCTGAAGATTTGTTCCTAGCACAAAATTTGCTATGTCGAATAGGGATGGTGTCGGTTTATCACAATCTTCTACATGAATTTTTATTCTGGTTTGTAGGTCAGCGATGCTTTTCAAATCAAGGTTGTACGGCTCCAACGTCTATTTGTCCCCTGCGATGGCTGCCCCACAGAAGTATATGTCCTCCCGAGACAAGAAATTGTGAAGCTCACCTGGTATGAAGGGCGCGTGTATGATGTGGTACACCAAAACATCATCTTCAAGGCACAGCTGAAGGACAGCGGCGCGTTGGATCTTCCCAGTGGCACGCTCCATGTACTCTACGTCGAGACCGATGACATTCATCTCCACCTTTTGGAGGGAGTTGGATACATTGTTGATCCACTTTCGAACAACCCTTGGGTGGTCGGTGACTGTGGCAACTATGCTCAACGAGCCTTCGACGAGGACATGTTGGACGCTAAAAACCTGCACCTCGATCTCTTTCGCCATTTGGAATCGCTGGACCGGAGGGCTATGGTTTGCAGAATTAGGATTAGATGGCTAGTCTAACGAAAGAAGATGATTATTTATAGGGGCTTCGGAATTACTCCAGGAGGATGAGAAGAGGTTAAAACAATGTGAATGCAGTGTGGTTTGGATGCAAATGAAGATCAATGAGTAGTGAAAAAGCCGAGGAAAATCGGTTCCCGATGGAGAAGTAAATGGGAGAAGTTATGCGCATGCATGAGGAGAGCTGCGGTGGTTTGACTGCTGCATGCAATGGATTGGACGGGCTCTTCGGTTGCCTTTTCTCTCTCCCACGCGCACAGAATGACCCACTCGCATGCTGCAGTTTATTGGCTGGAGTCTGGCTGCAGCTGCTCATGCGTACGCTAATTAATGCTATGAATGCGGGGCATGGAGGGAAATGGGTGCATGCAAAAGGGTATATACGCAGACTAATTAGAGAAATACTGAAAAAAGTTATGCGCAGACAAAAGAGGACCGGAGGGAGTACTACTCATGTTCCTACTAAGGTTAAGGAATATGCGGTTATCCTCAACAAAGAAAAATCCTTCTTCGCACTTCCGCATGCACGAGAATTTGGTTCTGCTCGCAATATGGATGATAGCTGGAGGCTGAAGTGAACCCAGAGGCATGCTAGCACGGGAGTGTACTCATGTTCCTACTACTCCTACTAGTATAGTACAACTGTGGTACACTTGATGGTCAAAATACTATTATTCATCCGGTCCTCATAGTGAAGTGACAAGACCCTGCGCCCGAGGTGACACCAGTCCAGGTGGCGTGTCCGGGTTACCAAAGTCAGCCTCACCTTGTGCATTGTGCAGTCACTGTCACCACCGCTGTATAGGATGCCTCGCCTCGTCTCCCTCTCTCCTAGCACCACTCCATCTCCATCTCCGTCTCGCCGGAGATCCTGAGGTCACTCTTCATTATCTCACTGTGCCCCCGCATACCCTCGCCTCGCTCGCCTCCCCCAGTACCACTATTCCCTCGCTAGCCGCTCCAGCACCGACAGCCTTCTCCCCCGTAAATCAAGCCCCCCAAAACCCCACCTTCCAAACTCCACCATGGCTGAACGCGAACCGCGCAGGATCCATATGAGCCGCGATTGGAGCAATCTCCCCAGTGACATCCTCGACCTCTGTTGTTCATGTATGGATATGTTGAGCGCCCTGCGGCTGGCTGCATGCTCGAGGGGCATGCACACGGCCATCATCGAAGCGAGGCCAAAGCTTTTCAAGACACCCTGCTTGCTGCTATCTGGTCTTGCGAGATTGGCTCACCATGATACGGAGGCGTACATGATGCCCCTCGACTTCAATCCGATCTCCATTAGCCGAAACTTCTTTGCAGGTATGTAGTGGGTCGCCGTACATCATTTCCCTCGACTTCGATCCGATCACCATCGCCCGAAACTTCTTGGCAGGTATGTACTGGGTCGGCATGAACTCCCACTGGATGGCTGCCTTCAGAGAAGACGGTAAAAAGTTGGTGCTCGTGAACTTCCAGACCTCCCATGAGATTATCCTTCCTCCGTTGGATTATATAGAGTTTTACCATCGCGGTCCTAGTCATCTAGATTACCACGTCAGTTGGACGGACCTTGTTTTGCAGAAGATTGTAATCTGCCAAGTGCCCACACGACATGCGAATTACGCAGACTTCAAGCTAATTGCCTTGTTCGACCGCGGACTCGCCTATCTTTACGCCGGTGCCTTCTTTAGCTGGAGACAACTCAGCTCGCAGTGGATCATCGTCAAAGCTGATACACACTTCTGTGATGCTATTGAACACAATGGCATCATCTACGCGATCGACAAAGCAGATGGCACCACGTATTGCTGGGACGGCGCGTGTAAGTTGTTTCCGTCTCATGTTAATGATGACGCCATGACACTGTTTGAACTTTTTGTGATGATTGGCATATCCCTGTTTGAGCAGAATTTGAGTAGAACTATGGCAATGTATTAGAGACGCCGTAAATCAGCTATATTTGGAATGAGTTAATTCATGCGATTGTGATCATGTCATTACAGCCAATTTGTACCCCTGAATAATCAAACGGTTAGGAATATATGGATATTCTCCTTATTTTACAGTAATCTATATACTACTACTAAATATGAGTGTGTATCAATGGCCATGTTAGTTTCCTCATTTTCATGATGTAGAAACATGCACCACACTGTTGGTTTCATCTAACCATACATTAGGGAAGTAAATGTGCATATGGAGAACTCTATATTTGGAAGTAGTGAAATCCTGTAATGCTTACCATGTGTACATACCTATATTCGCCCTTCAGCAATCAATGGCTAGAATAATATCCTCACAAAAATTTTGCCCACAGAACACGAGTATATAACAATGCATGGTCTGTTAGTTACCTTGAAGAATTTGTTTGTGAGGACAGAACATGATTCCATAACATGCATGACATGGTAGTTTCCTGTGAAGAATCGATTGCGAGATAACATGAGTATAACCATGCATGGCACTTCTATATTTTCGAACCCAGTATACATTTCCCTGTATTTTCCTCCCAGTTCCAACAGGGACATATCAATGCTGTTTCTTGCATTATCCTACTCATACTCTGAACAATGCTGATCTTACATTAACAATGCCTGTCCTTTTTGATATGATGCAGTGTCCCTACAGTTACTGCCCTTTGTAATCACACCACCTTTGCCAAAAACAGGGAAGCACAACTGGTTCCTCGCTCGATCAGACGACGGCAAAAGACTGATGATCATTCGGACACATGAGCCGGAAAAGTTATATTGCAAAAACCCCACTGTATACAAGCACCGTGAAATACGTGAGTATCCGGACAGTGGCTGTTACGTCTATGAGCAGGATACCAGCTTGTTGGGGCCTTCAGGATTTTTTAGTTGGAGGCGGGTAAACAGCCTTGGTTCACACTCTCTGTTTCTCGGACTCAATTATCCGATTAACCAGGAGATCACCGTTGGCAAGGACCTTGATGGCAGAGAGGCTCTGTTTGCTATGGAAAACTGTGTCTACACGGCGAGCCCTAGGAGTTCGGGAGCAAACTCCCCTGATTGTCAACGATACAGCCTGCAGCCAAAAGAAGGTGAGAATGACAAAGGCATCCGGATTAACTTTGATCCTTGGATGTCTCAATTACGACAGGCAGTGATGTGGTTCAAGCCTTCAGGTTGATAGGTAATTGGGCTGTTGCGTCGAAAGGGTGGAGTACTGGTGTCTCCGGATCATTGGTCGCTGAAGCGGGGCTGCAAATTATGATGGTGTTGGATCATCTCTTCGAATGACTTTGTTGTCTTTGCTGCTTGTTCTGGATGGGTAGTTCTTTCTTTTGTTATGCATATTCCTTGTCATTTGGTCATCCTCGTCTATGTCACTCTTACTATGTAATAGTTGCCTCTGTTTAGAATGTCATTCTCGTCTGGATCACGAGAGTCTGAGCGCTGCAGATGGGTGCGTTTTGGTGGTGTAGCAAGACTTCTTATGAACTATCATGTCTTGCTGTTTATGTCAGTAGTAGTCACTAGTCAGTGTTTGAATGTTGTATATATCGTTGTTTCGAACTGTTTATTGTCTCGAACTACTGGTGGGCTAAATGAGGGCATCACCATTCTCCAGTGTTCAGAGTGTATCTCCTTTTTTCAAGTTATATAATTTGAGCTCAGTGTCTTTTCGATGATGTACACTTGTTTGGGCCAGTGAGGTGTCGTTGAATATGGGCCGAGTAGTAACGCAATGCCAAACAGGTCAATTATGACTCTCAGGCCGGGCTCTCAAAAGATCCTAAAAAAAGGCCGGGCTCTCCAAAAAAGAAAGAATAAGGACTCTTAGGCCGACATGTGGGCGCCACCGGTGTTTTCGTGCGCTTGCGCGCCGAGAGCATATTGGCGCGTGTTCGAAATTCAAGCTACCTTTTCATCCCCAATCTCCCGCCCCTCCCCCACCTCTGGAATCTCGATTCCTACTCCAGTTCCCCCAAATCCCCCTCCTGTACTCCCTGTACTCAAGCTCACTATCATGTCGCCGGTCAACGCGGATCTCCGAGCCGGAGATCCTGAGGTCCGTCCTGCCTTCGGTCGCTGCGTGCTGTCGCTCAACAGTGGCATGGCGGCGCTTGACGACCAGTTTGCCGGCAAAGTGCTGATGGTAACCATCAACGGCGACCGGCCTCCCGTCTCGCCGGACGACCTTGTCAAAGCTCTTGGCATTGCGCACGGCATCCAAATAAGTGACTTGCTCGTCGAAGTCTGTCCGCCACCGGCTGATTTCTTCGTCAGGTTCCGGACAACTTTCGACTGCAGTCGTGTGTTCGAATCTTCCCGGCGTTTGTTCTGCGATGGCGCGCTGGTGAGCTTTGATCGGTGGCACCCAGGATGGGGCTCGGTGCCCTCTGAGCTTGAGTTTTTAACAAAGCTTACCTTCCACGGCATGCCTCGACGTGCTTGGAACAGCGAGTCCATGAATGAGCTTATCAACGACCTTGGAGGTGAGCTCGTAAGTATGTTTGTTCCTCCAGACAGCTGGGCTCTGACGGTTATGGCATGGATGAAGAAGCCGTCCACCATACCGAAGGTGATTGGTGTTGAGATACCGGTGCAGGAACCGGGGTTGTACTATTCGTCGCCACCAAGGCCGCCGCGGACCACGTTAGGGATGTACCTGTATCGAGTGTTCGTGCATGTCGAAGAAGTGGTCAATCCATCAATCGAAGTCCTGCCGCCGCCGCTGGTGCCAGGGTCCGTCGACGACGTCCATTACAGGAGTCAACGTCAGACTTTCCCCGTGTTGCTCGGAACGATGGATGGCACAGGGCCTACTCCATCGCGCGGCGGAGGCCACTGCTTCTTTGGGAGAAGAGGCAGGGCTGGCTGCCTGGATGTGCTCTAATTTGAGGTAACAACTGAATCTTGTCAGATACTAGTTAAATCCGAGCTATGGGTGTGAAGCACTGATGTGCCAGTACATTTGATTGTGACCTGTTCTAATTTTGTACCTGAACTTTTTTTAGAAAGGGTTGTACGTCAACTTAATGTGCTAGCAGAACTTATTGTGTTGTCTGTCTGTTTTCTTTGCACAACATTCAAGATATTTCCCTGTCATTGATAAAGACGATGAACCGTTATGTACGAGTTCGTTGGTTTCAACATAGCCCTACCCGTAGCGATCCACTGCTTCCATCCTGATTGTGCCGCCTGCGTGAAATTTTTGTATGCAAGTTCAGTGTGCTATGATGTTCTATATGATTGTGTCAACTATATAAGTTTTTACTGAGCATCAGCAATGCATATGGCTGAAAGATGTATTTACGAGCATCGACCGATGGGTCTCTCTCTCTCTCACACACACACACACACACACGCACACACGCACAAGTGGGACCCGTTGAATTATTTCTTTGCTCGTGACAGCTTTTAATTAGGTTCCACTGTAATCTAACTTTTTTCTTAAGTTATTAATTGAGCTCAGTGACTTCAAAAAGTTGTACAGAAGCCTTGTTTGGGCCTTTCCGGCGTCGCTGAATGTGGGCTGAGTAGCCATGTTAGGTTGTACTGTACTACACAGGCCTTTTTTCAACATCAGCAATGCAACTGGGCCGACAGTTGTACACAATATCCGGGTCAACTTGTTATTCTCCGCCCCGCTGGGCTGCAAACTTTCCTAGGAGGTATGCATTAGGCTTAACAAGAAAATGGACTTTAAGAAATAATAAATGGGATGTAATTATAATAACTGGGCAGTAACTATAAAAAATGCACCAAACGCGTAATTAGTTTAAAAAATATATTATTTTTGGAATTTGAAAATTTTAATTTCATTACTTGTTGCGCGCGCAATATTTCGTTGGATTTTAACGTAATACAACTTTATTTTGAAATTATATTTAATCTGACTAGAAATTTCGGATAAAAATATTTCGGATCCCATAAAAATGTGGGAATTTTTTTGAATTCTGTTTTGAGCGGTTGGTTGAAATTATTAATCGTTGTCCTAGCTAGAAAATGGGCTGTACTTTTAACAAACTGTAAATGGGCTGTAGTAAATTCCATTAGAATTAAAAAATGGGCTGTACATTCTTACAAATCGCAAATGGGCTATATGTTCTCTGCCACACACTTGTGGGCCTTCTAAGTTGACGCGTCCCCTAAAAAAACTAAGTTGACGCGTATGCAAGGCTTTGTCAACAACACACGGTTCTGGCAGCTGTGGCCGTTGGATGTCCATCCAACGGATGTCGTGCTTCTTCTTCAATCTCGGATATTCTTGCTTCAGCCGCCCAAAAAATGATTCCTCCCCCTGACATCTGGGGCGCACCGTTTCGGAGGCTGACCTGTGGGCCTACTAAGTTGACGCGTACCAAGGGGTTTGTCAACTTAGTCAATATAAACGATTCTAGCTGTAGTGACCGTACGATGTCCATCCAACGGCCGTAGTGCTTCTTCAACCTCTGGTCTTCTTGCTCCAGCCGCCCAAAGCAGCGCCGGTCGTGCCGCGTGCTCCTGCCTCCCGTGGCCGGCTGTGATGCCGCGGAGGCCTCACCGCCCCCTACTACTCCCACCGCTGGCTAGGCCATCCCTCTACTCACCTACACCCCCTGTTATTCCGCGGCGATGGCAGCCTCACACCGCAGCCGAACCAGTGAACCCTCGTACTCCTCTCTGCGCGGGCTTCCACAACCGCGTCTTCCCCGGCTCCGAGTCGTCCCCTTCCTAGGCCTCGCCGTCGTCCACCGCCCTGGTGCTCTCGGCGCTGCGTGGTCAACGTGGTCAAGGAACGGCTTCCATCGGACGTGGACTGTACGTGGAGAGGCTGACAGCTGGGTCCATGACGGCAGCAATGAAGTGCCTCCTTATTACGCAAAAAATAATGATTCCTCCACCTGACAGCAGGGACCCACCGGACGGGCCATCGTATTTCGCAAAAAAGTTTCCCCCCTGACTGCTAGGGCCCACCGAACGGGCCACCGTATTGCACGAAAAAACGTTCCCCCCGCTGTCAGCTCGGACCCACCGGAAGTGCCTCCTTATTACGCACAAAAAAAATGAATACTCCCCCTGCTGGTTGGGACCCACCTTGGTGGGAGGCTGACTTGTGGGCCTACTAAGTTGACGGGGACGGAGTGCTTTGTCAACTTAGTCAATATGAACGATTCTAGCTCCAGTGACCGTACGATGTCCATCCAACGGCCGTAGTGCTTCTTCAACCTCTGGTCTTCTTGCTCCAGCCGCCCAAAGCAGCGCCGGTCGTGCCGCATGCTCCTGCCTCCCGTGGCCGGCTGTGCTGCCGCGGAGGCCTCACCGCCCCCTACTATTCCCACCGCTGGCCAGGCCATCCCTCTACTCACCCACACCCCCTGTTATTCTGCGGCGACGGCAGCCTCACACCGCAGCGAACCAGTGAACCCTCGTACTCCTCTACGCGTGGGCATCCACTGCCGCGTCTTCCCCGGCTCCGCGTTGTCCCCTTCCTAGGCCTCGCCGTCGTCCACCGCCCTGGTGCTCTTGGCGCGGCATGGTCAACGTGGTCAAGGAACGGCTTCCATCGGACGTGGACTGTACGTGGAGAGGCTGACAGCTGGGTCCACGGCCGCAGCAAGGAAGTGCCTCCTTATTACGCGCAAAATAATTATTCCTCCACCTGACCGCGGGGACCCACCGGACGGGCCACCGTATTTCGCGAAAAAACGTTTCCCCCTGACTGCTGGGACCCACCAGCTACATCTTCGCATGCAAGGAAGTGCATCCGGGCAAAAAAAGAACGATTCGCCCCCTGACTGCTGGGACCCACCAGCTACATCTTCGCATGCAAGGAAGTGTCTGACAGTCGGGACCCACATGGTCGAAGCGTACTAGCGTTGTCATTCTGGTCGCGAACGTGTACGTACATGTTGGTCGATGTAGAGGCGCGCACGTGTCCTAGCAGAGGCGCGCACATAGCATGTACACGTACGTACAGCGGCCAGGGTGCAAGAAAGTAAATACGTCCACGTACGTACATACGGGCGGGGTCTCGAACGCCTACTCGCACGTACGTACGGCCAGGGCTCGTGTACATGGCTGGGTCAGAACGGAGAAACATCGTCATCGTCGTGTTGATGGGGAGCGAACCGGCTGGGTCAGAACGGAATGTGTCATCGTGTTCATCGGGAGGGCTTGGACGGAACAACTGATGGAAACGAGGCCTGGCGTACCGCAGAATGGAGGAAATGGCCTTGTGTTCCACCAGCCACGTTTCAAACGGGATCCTGTTCATCGGGAGGGGTCTGGCGTACCGCAAAACGGAGGAAATGGACCTCCTACGGTCGAAACGGGGGTCCTGTTGATCGGTAGGGGTGTGGTGTACCGCAAAACGGAGGAAACTGACTTGTGTTGGAATGCTACGGTCGAAAAGGGGGTCCTGTTCATTGGGAGGGGTGTGGCGTACCACAAAACGGGACTCCACGGGATACTGTTCATCTCCACCGTCGACCCCCTCCAGCCTCCACGGTCTACTGTTCATCCACCGTCGACCTCCTCCAGCCTCCACCTGCGACTGTTCATCCACGGGCTCTTGTTCATCCAGCCTCCACCGCACGCTACTCCACCAACTACTGTTCAACCAGCCCTCTCCACGGGCTCCTGTTCAACCACCCCTCCACGGGCTACTGTTCATCCAGCCCTCCACCTTCTACTGTTCATCCAGCCCGCCACGGGGTGGTCCTCTTCATCCAGCCCTCCACGGGGTCCTGTTCATCCAGCCCCAATCGGCTCGATCAATCGGGGTCCTGTTCATCTAGAGGCAACACCACGGGGTCCTGTTCATACACCCCCACCGGGAACTGTTCATCCAAACCCCCCAGCAACCCTCACTGTTCATCTAGAGGCAGCATCGATCGGCTTTAGTTAGCAGCAGTAGCGAAGGAATCGCTCGATCGGGTTCAGTTAACAGCCATCGATCGATCGCTCAGGTTCAGTAATGCGTAGCCTGCAGTGCAATCGCTCGGGTTCAGTTAGAGCCGAACGCCTCGCTCAGGTTCAGTTAGAGCCCAACGCCTCGCACCCACGCGCGTGCGTGTATGAGAGAAATGCGCATCGCTCGGCCCCGACCACCCACCGTAACCGGGAACACCCCGATATTTTCCTCTCCCTCGCTTCTACCACGGTTTTTCCCGTCATGGACGGCCCAAAGAATGTCATGTAGCTGCGTCTCCGGCCCGCCCAGGACGAAAAGCCCATTTTCTGTCATGATTTTTTGTCATAGAAGTAGTACCCCACCACATCTATGATGATACCGTGTTTTGTCACAATTATTGTCATAGAAGTGTCATAAGTATGACAGAAAAAAATTGCGTTCGGCCCAAAATGTCACAGATGTGTCTTTTTTGTAGTGTAATTACATTGTTGCTAAATTTATACCACCTAGTTTCACATACCAGCAAAAGAAAATGTTTTTCTATGATTTAATACATTACTTTTGGGATAACCCACACCTTTATAAAGGAGTAGATGGTGTTATTAGATGTTGTGTACCTCAGCATGAACTGGGAAAAATCTTGCGCAAGTGCCACTCCGAGTCTTACGGAGGACACCACGCTAGAGATAGAACTGCACACAAGGTATTGCAATCCAGTTTTTATTGGCCTAATCTCTTCAAGGATGCTCGTAAGTTTGTCTTGTATTGTGATGAATGCCAGAGAATTGGCAATATTAGTAGACGTCAGGAAATGCCTATGAATTATTCACTTGTTATTGAACATTTGATGTTTGGGGCTTTGGTTATATGGGACATTTTCCTTCCTCTAATGGGTATACACATATTTTAGTTGATGTTGATTACGTTACTAAGTGGGTAGAAGCTATTCCAACTAGTAGTGTTGATCATAACACTTCTATTAAGATGCTTAAAGAAGTTATTTTTCCGAGGTTTGGAGTCCCTAGATATTTAATGACTGATGGTGGTTCACATTTTATTCATGGTGCTTTCCGTAAAATGCTTGCTAAGTATGATGTTAACCATAGATTTGCATCTCCATATCACCCTCAGTCTAGTGGTCAAGTAGAATTGAGCAATAGAGAGATTAAATTGATTTTGCAAAAGACTGTTAATAGATCTATAAAGAATTGGTCTAAGAAACTTGATGATGCATTATGGGCTTATAGAACTGCTTACAAAATCCCTATGGGAATGTCTCCGTATAAAATGGTTTATGGAAAGGCTTGTCACTTACCTCTTGAATTAGAACATAAGGCATATTGGGCTATTAAAGAGCTCAATTATGATTTCAAACTTGCCGGTGAGAAGAGGTTATTTGACATTAGCTCGCTTGATGAATGAAGAAACCAAGCCTATGAGAATGCCAAGTTGTTTAAAGAAAAAGTTAAAAGATGGCATGACAAGAGGATACAAAAGCGTGAGTTTAACTTAGGCAATCATGTTTTGCTATACAATTCTCGTTTAAGATTTTTTGCAGGAAAACTTCTCTCTAAATGGGAAGGTCCTTACATTATCGAGGAGGTCTATCGTTCCGGTGCCATAAAAATCAACAACGCCGAAGGCACAAATCCGAACGTGGTAAACGGTCAAAGAATTAAACATTATATCTCAGGTACTCCCATAAATGTTGAGACCAATGTAATTGACACCGTCACGCTGGAGGAGTACATAAGGGACACTTTCCAGAACGTTTCAGACTCCGAAAAGGAATAGGTATGTGGTACGGTAAGTAAACCGACTCCAAAACTGTTCTAATAACAATTTTTCTCCGTTTTGGAATATTTAAAAAATTAGGAAAATTAAAAGTAGTCCGAAGAGCGCACGAGGCATCCACAAGGGTGGAGGGCGCGCCCCCTACCTTGTGGCCACCTCGTGTGCCCTCCGGACTCTGTTTTCTTGCACAATACTTCTTTTGGTCGGTAAAAATTCATTATATAATCTCCCAAAGGTTTTGACCACCGTACCACGACAAAATCCCCTGTTTTTGTTTTGAGCTGTTTCTGCAGTAGATTTAGAGCATGATGTCTTCACAAGAGTCAGTCGGGGAGAGTTGTGTCTCTAATCCAACGCCTGGACCAAGAGCAAACAGCGAAGCTGACCACTTTGGGCAATCAATGGAGGAGGAGATGGAGGTTGACTTGAAAAGAGTGGATGCCATGGAGGAGGATCAAGAAGTTACCTCTCGTCTTCAAGCTGGATTCATGTTGGAGGAACTTCAGAGCCCAGCAATACCAAATTCGGTCATCCCTCCTAATGTTAGATTTCTATCTTATGAAAATATGAAAAAGAGTGTTACCTTTTCCCTTGCAGCTATGAAACACCCATGGGTGATTGGAGCTCTAGCCGTCACGGGGAAACTCCGCAAGGAAGTAATGGATCTTAAGCAGCAAAATAATAAGCTCGAGGAGGAGAATCGCATCCTAAGGGGCATCATCGCCAAGAATATCACATCACCACCTCCGAAGAAAGAGACATGAATACATGGGTATGGGCACTCCCCTTGGCAACTGCCAAGCTTGGGGGAGGTGCCCCGGTATCGTATCACCATCACACCTTTACCTTTATTGTTTTTCTTAGTTCGATCCTTTTGGTATTATCTCGATCTAGTAGAATAATTTTTTTAGTATGATCTAGCTTTGAGTTTTGTTTTGAGATCTATCTATGTAATCGAGTCCTTGAGTTATATATAAAAAAAGAGTAGTTTTGAGTTGAGGGCTGATACGTCTCCAACGTATCTATTTTTTTGTTCCATGCTATTATATTATCTGTTTTGGATGATTAATGGGCTTTATTATACACTTTTATATTATTTTTGGGACTAACCTACTAACCCAAGGCCCAGTGCAAATTGCTGTTTTTTGCCTATTTCAGTGTTTTGCAGAAAAGGAATATCAAACGGAATCCAAACGGAATGAAACCTTCGGGAGAGTGATTTTTGAAACAAACGTGATCCAAGGGACTTGGAGTGGACGTCAAGAAAGAAGCGAGGAGGCCACGAGGCAGGGAGGCGCGCCCCCACCCACGTGGCCCCCTCGCAGCTCCACCGACCTACTTCTTCCTCCTATATATACCCATGTACCCCAAAAACATCCAGGAGCACCACGAAACCCTATTTCGACCGCCGCAACCTTCTATACCCGTGAGATCCCATCTTGGGGCCTTTTCCGGTGCTCCGCCGGAGGGGGAATCGATCACGAAGGGCTTCTACATCAACACCATAGCCTCTCCGATGATGTGTGAGTAGTTTATCTCAGACCTTCGGGTCCATAGTTAGTAGCTAGATGGCTTCTTCTCTCTCTTTGGATCTCAATGCAAAGTTCTCCTTGATCTTCTTGGAGATCTATTCGATGTAACTCTTTTTGCGATGTGTTTGTCGAGATCTGATGAATTGTGGGTTTATGATCAAGATTAACTATGAACAATATTTGAATCTCTTCTGAATTCTTTTATGTATGATTTGTTATCTTTGCAAGTCTCTTCGAATTATCAGTTTGGTTTGGCCTACTAGATTGATCTTTCTTGCAATGGGAGAAGTTCTTAGCTTTGGGTTCAATCATGCGGTGCTCGATCCCAGTGACAGAAAGGGAAACGATACTTATTGTATTGTTGCCATCGAGGATAAAAAGATGGGGTTTATATCATATTGCTTGAGTTTATCCCTCTACATCATGTCATCTTGCCTAATGCGTTACTCTGTTCTTATGAACTTAATACTCTAGATGCATGCTGGATAGCGGTCGATGTGTGGAGTAATAGTAGTAGATGCAGAATCGTTTCGGTCTACTTGTCGCGGACGTGATGCCTATATAGATGATCATGCCTAGATATTCTCATAACTATGCACTATTCTACCAATTGCTCGACAGTAATTTGTTCACCCACCGTAATACTTATGCTATCTTGAGAGAAGCCACTAGTGAAACCTATGGCCCACGCGTCTATTTTCCATCATATTAATCTCCCGTCAACTAGCTATTTTTGTCGCCGTTTATTTTGCAATCTTTACTTTCAATCTTTATCATAAAAATACCAAAATATTATCTTATCATCTCTATCAGATCTCACTTTTGCAAGTGGCCGTGAAGGGATTGACAACCCCTTTATCGCGTTGGTTGCAAGGTTGTTATTTGTTTGTGTAGGTACGAGGGACTTGCGTGTGGCCTCCTACTGGATTGATACCTTGGTTCTCAAAAACTGAGGGAAATACTTACGCTACTTTGCTGCATCACCCTTTCCTCTTCAAGGGAAAACCAACGCATGCTCAAGAGGTAGCAAGAAGGATTTCTGGCGCCGTTGCCGGGGAGTCTACACATAAGTCAAGACATACCAAGTACCCATCACAAACTCTTATCCCTCGCATTACATTATTTGCCATTTGCCTCTCGTTTTCCTCTCCCCCACTTCACCCTTGCCGTTTTATTCGCCCTCTCTTTCCGTTCGCCTCTTTTTCGCTTGCTTCTTGTTTGCTTGTGTGTTGGATTGCTTGCTTGTCACGATGGCTCAAGATAATACTAAATTGTGTGACTTTTCCAATACCAACAACAATGATTTTCTTAGCTCTCCGATTGCTCCTCTTACCGATGCTGAATCTTGTGAAATCAATGTTGCCTTGTTGAATCTTGTCATGAAAGATCAATTCGCCGGCCTTCCTAGTGAAGATGCCGCTACCCATCTAAATAGCTTTGTTGATTTGTGTGATATGCAAAATAAGAAAGATGTGGATAATGATATTGTTAAATTGAAGCTATTTACTTTTTTTCTTAGAGATCGTGCTAAAACTTGGTTTTCGTCTTTGCCTAAAAATAGTATTGATTCATGGAATAAGTGCAAAGATGCTTTTATCTCTAAGTATTTTCCGCCCGCTAAGATCATCTTTCTTAGAAACGATATTATGAATTTTAAGCAACTTGATCATGAACTTGTTGCACAAGCTTGGGAGAGGATGAAATTAATGATACGTAATTGCCCTACACATGGTTTGAATTTATGGATGATTATACAAAAATTTTATGCCGGAGTGAATTTTGCTTCTAGAAATCTTTTAGATTCGGCCGCGAGAGGCACTTTTATGGAAATCACTTTAGGAGAAGCTACTAAACTCCTAGATAATATTATGGTTAATTATTCTCAATGGCACACTGAAAGATCTACTAGTAAAAAGGTGCATGCAATTGAGGAGATTAATGTTTTGAGTGGAAAGATTGATGAACTTATGAAATTGTTTGCTAATAAGAGTGTTTCTTCTGATCCCAATGATATGCCTTTGTCTACTTTGATTGAGAATAATAATGAATCTATGGATGTGAATTTTGTTGGTAGGAACAATTTTGGTAACAACGCTTATAGAGGAAACTTTAATCCTAGGCCGTATCCTAGTAATTCCTCTAATAATTATGGTAATTCCTACAAAAACTCTTATGGAAATTTTAATAAGATGCTCTCTGATTTTGAGATTAGTGTTAAAGAATTTATGATTTTTCAAAAGAATTTCAATGCTTTGCTTGAAGAAAAATTGCCTAAGATTGATGAGTTAGCTAGGAACGTGGATAGAATTTCTATTGATGTTGATTCTTTGAAACTTAGATCTATTCCACCTAAGCATGATATCAATGAGTCTCTCAAAGCTATGAGAATTTCCATTGATGAGTGCAAAGAAAGAACGACTAGGATGCGTGCTAAAAAAGATTGCTTTGTAAAAGCGTGTTCTTCTAGTTTTTATGATAATAAGGATGAAGATCTAAAAGTGATTGATGTGTCTCCTATTAAATCTTTGTTTTGCAATATGAATCTTGATAATGATGGGACTGGAGATGAGTCAACTTTAGTTAAAAGGCGTCCCAATGATTCGGAGTTTTTATATCTTGAGATGAAGATTGGTAAAAGTGGGATTGAAGAGGTCAAACTTTACATAGCAATAAACCCACTATTTTGGATTTCAAGGAATTTAATTATGATACTTGTTCTTTAATAGATTATATTTCCTTGTTGCAATCCGTGCTAAATTCTCCTCATGCTTATAGTCAAAATAAGGCTTTTACCAAACATATCGTTGATGCTTTAATGCAATCCTATGAAGAAAAGCTTGAATTAGAAGTTTCTATCCCTAGAAAACTTTATGATGAGTGGGAAACTACTATTAAAATTAAAATTAAAGATCATGAATGCTATGCTTTGTGTGATTTGGGTGCTAGTGTTTCCACGATTCCAAAAACTTTGTGTGATGTGTTAGGTTTCCGTGAATTTGATGATTGTTCCTTAAACTTACACCTTGCGGATTCCACCATTAAGAAACCTATGGGAAGAATTAATGATGTTATTATTGTTTCCAATAGGAATTATGTGCCCGTAGATTTCACATTTCTTGACATAGATTGCAATCCTACATGTCCTATTATTCTTGGTAGACCTTTCCTTAGAACGATTGGTGCAATTATTGATATGAAAGAAGAAAATATTAGATTCCAATTTCCGTTAAGGAAAGGCATGGAACACTTTCCTAGAAAGAAAATTAAATTACCTTATGAATCTATTATGAGAGCCACTTATGGATTGCATGCCAAAGATGATAATACCTAGATCTATTCTTGCCTTTATGCCTAGCTAGGGGCGTTAAACGATAGCGCTTGTTGGGAGGCAACCCAATTTTATTTTTGTTTCTTGCTTTTTGGTTATGTTTAGTAATAAATATTTGATCTAGCCTCTGGTTAGATGTGGTTTTATGTTTTAATTAGTGTTTGTGTCAAGTAGAACCTTTGGGAAGACTTGGGTGAAGTCTTTATGATCTTGCTGTAAAAAACAGAAACTTTAGCACTCACGAAATTAGCTGCCATTTTTTACAGGAGAGTGATTTTAGGTTTATTATTTTCTAAGATGATTAATATACAAATTCCTCACGTCCAGCAATTTATTTCAGAATTTTTGGAGTTCCAGAAGTATACGTTTGATCCAGATTACTACAGACTGTTCTGTTTTTGACAGATTCTGTTTTTCGTGTGTTGTTTGCTTATTTTGATGAATCTATGGCTAGTATCAGAGGTTATGAACCATAGATAAGTTGGAATACAGTAGGTTTAACACCAATACAAATAAATAATGAGTTAATTAGATTACCTTAAAGTGGTTGTTTGTTTTCTTTCGCTAATGGAGCTCATGAGATTTTCTATTGAGTTTTGTGTTGTGAAGTTTTCAAGTTTTTTGGTAAAGATTTGATGGATTATGGAACAAGGAGTGGAAAGAGCCTAAGCTTGGGGATGCCCAAGGCACCCAAGGTAAAATCCAAGGACAACCAAAAGCCTAAGCTTGGGGATGCCCCGGAAGGCATCCCCTCTTTTGTCTTCGTCCATCGGTAACTTTACTTGATGCTATATTTTTATTCACCACATGATATGTGTTTTGCTTGGAGCGTCTTGTATGATTTGAGTCTTTGATTTTTAGTTGACCACAAGCACCCTTGCTGTACACACCTTTTGGGAGAGACACACATGATTCGGAATTTATTAGAATACTCTTTGTGCTTCACTTATATCTTTTGAGCTAAATAATTTTGCTCTAGTGCTTCACTTATATCTTTTAGAGCATGGTGGTGGTTTTATTTTAGAGAAATTATTGATCTCTCATGCTTCACTTATAGTATTTTGAGAGTCCTTTAGAACAACATGGTAATTTTCTTTGGCTATAAAATTAGTCCTAATATGATAGGCATCCAAGATGGATATAATAAAAACTTTCATATAAGTGCGTTGAATACTAAGAGAAGTTTGATACTTGATGATTGTTTTGCGATATGGAGATAGTGATATTAAAGTTGTGCTAGTTGAGTAGTTGTGAATTTGAGAAATACTTGTGTTGAAGTTTGCAAGTCCCGTAGCATGCACGTATGGTAAACGTTGTGTAACAAATTTGAAACACGAGGTGTTCTTTGATTGTCATCCTTATGAGTGACGGTCGGGGACGAGCGATGGTCTTTTCCTACCAATCTACCCCCCTAGGAGCATGCGCGTAGAGCTTGGTTTTTGATGACTTGTAGATTTTTGCAATAAGTATGTGAGTTCTTTATGACTAATGTTGAGTCCATGGATTATACGCACTCTCACCCTTCCATCATTGCTAGCCTCTTCGGTACCGTGCATTGCCCTTTCTCACCTTGAGAGTTGGTGCAAACTTCGCCGGTGCATCCAAACCCCGTGATATGATACGCTCTATCACACATAAACCTCCTTATATCTTCCTCAAAACAGCCACCATACCTACCTATTATGGCATTTCCATAGCCATTCCGAGATATATTGCCATGCAACTTTCCACCGTTCCGTTTATTATGACGCGCTTCATCATTGTCATATTGCCTTGCATGATCATGAAGTTGACATCGTATTTGTGGCAAAGCCACCATGCATATTATTTCATACATGTCACTCTTGATTCATTGCCCATCCCGGTACACCGCTGGAGGCATTCATATAGAGTCATACTTTGTTCTAGTATTGAGTTGTAATCATTGAGTTGTGAATAAATAGAAGTGTGATGATCATCATTAATAGAGCATTTTCCCAAATAATAAAAGAGAAAGGCCAAAAAAGGCCCAAAAAAGGAAAAAAATAAATAAAAAGAAATAAAAAGGGACAATGCTACTATCCCTTTTTTCCACACTTGTGCTTCAAAGTAGCACCATGATCTTTATGATAGAGAATCTCATGTTTTGTCACTTTCATATACTAGTGGGAATTTTTCATTATAGAACTTGGCTTGAATATTCCAATAATGGGCTTCCTCAAATGCCCTAGGTCTTCGTGAGCAAGCAAGTTGGATGCACACCCACTTAGTTTCTTTTGTTGAGCTTTCATACATTTATAGCTCTAGTGCATCCGTTGCATGGCAATCCCTACTCCTTGCATTGACATCAATTGATGGGCATCTCCCTAGCCCGTTGATTAGCCGCGTCAATGTGAGACTTTCTCCTTTTTGTCTTCTCCACATAACCCCCATCATTATATTCTATTCCACCCATAGTGCTATATCCATGGCTCACGCTCATGTATTGCGTGAAAGTTGAAAAAAGTTTGAGATTACTAAAGTATGAAACAATTGCTTGGCTTGTCATCGGGGTTGTGCATGATGAGAGCATTCTTGTGTGACGAAAATGGAGCATGACCAAACTATATGATTTTGTAGGGATGAACTTTCTTTGGCCATGTTATTTTGAGAAGACATAATTGCTTAGTTAGTATGCTTGAAGTATTATTATTTTTATGTCAATATTAAACTTTTATCTTGAATCTTTCGGATCTGAACATTCATGCCACAATAAAGAAAATTACATTGAAGAATATGCTAGGTAGCATTCCACATCAAAAATTCTGTTTTTATCATTTACCTACTTGAGGACGAGCAGGAATTAAACTTGGGGATGCTTGATACGTCTCCAACGTATCTATAATTTTTGATTGTTCCATGCTATTATATTATCTGTTTTGGATGATTAATGGGCTTTATTATACACTTTTATATTATTTTTGGGACTAACCTACTAACCCAAGGCCCAGTGCAAATTGCTGTTTTTTTTGCCTATTTCAGTGTTTCGCAGAAAAGGAATATCAAACGGAATCCAAATGGAATGAAACCTTCGGGAGAGTGATTTTTGGAACAAACGTGATCCAGGGGACTTGGAGTGGACGTCAAGACAGAAGCGAGGAGGCCACGAGGCAAGGAGGCGCGCCCCCCACCCTCGTAGGCCCCTCGCAGCTCCACCGACCTACTTCTTCCTCCTATATATACCCATGTACCCCGAAAACATCCAGGAGCACCACGAAACCCTATTTCCACCACCGCAACCTTCTGTACCCGTGAGATCCCATCTTGGGGCCTTTTCCGGCGCTCCGCCGGAGGGGGAATCAATCACGGAGGGCTTCTACATCAACACCATAGCCTCTTCGATGATGTGTGAGTTGTTTACCTCAGACTTTCGGGTCCATAGTTATTAGCTAGATGGCTTCTTCTCTCTCTCTTTGGATCTCAATACAAAGTTCTCCTCGATCTTCTAGGAGATCTATTCGATGTAACTCTTTTTGAGGTGTGTTTGTCGAGATTCGATGAATTGTGGGTTTATGATCAAGATTATCTATGAACAATATTTGAATATCCTCTGAATTCTTTTATGTATGATTTGTTATCTCTGCAAGTCTCTTCGAATTATCAGTTTGGTTTGGCCTACTAGATTGATCTTTCTTGCAATGGGAGAAGTGCTTAGCTTTGGGTTCAATCATGCGGTGCTCGATCCCAGTGACAGAAACGGAAACGGCACGTATTGTATTGTTGCCATCGAGGATAAAAAGATGGGGTTTATATCATATTGCTTGAGTTTATCCCTCTACATCATGTCATCTTGCCTAATGCGTTACTCTGTTCTTATGAACTTAATACTCTAGATGCATGCTGGATAGCGGTCGATGTGTGGAGTAATAGTAGTAGATGCAGAATCGTTTCGGTCTACTTGTCGCGGACGTGATGCCTATATACATGATCATGCCTAGATATTCTTACAACTATGCACTATTCTATCAATTGCTCGACAGTAATTTGTTCACCCACCGTAATACTTATGCTATCTTGAGAGAAGGAACTAGTGAAACCTACGGCCCCCGGGTCTATTTTCCATCATATTAATCTCTCGTCAACTAGCTATTTCTGTCATCGTTTATTTTGCAATCTTTACTTTCAATCTTTATCATAAAAATACCAAAAATATTATCTTATCATCTCTATCAGATCTCACTTTTGCAAGTGGCCGTGAAGGGATTGACAACCCCTTTATCGTATTGGTTGCAAGGTTCTTATTTGTTTGTGTAGGTACGAGGGACTTGCGTGTGGCGTCCTACTGGATTGATACCTTGGTTCTCAAAAACTGAGGGAAATACTTACGCTACTTTGCTGCATCACCCTTTCCTCTTCAAGGGAAAACCAACGCATGCTTAAGAGCTTGCAAGGGCTTTTGCTTTCTTGCTATGATCTTGAGGGAATTAAATAAAAGAAAGATAAAAATAAATAAAATGATCATATATTGATCTTATGGAGAGTAATGACTTCACATATAAAGAGTATGATGAATAAAAGTTGTTGAGAGTTGACAAACATAGTTTTCATCATTGATGCAATTAATAGGAAGTAATAAAAAGCGATGATTCACATATAAATTTACTATCTTGGACATCTTTTGTAATTGTGAGCACTCGTTAAAATATGACATGCTAAAAGGTTGATGTTGGACAAGGAAGTCAACATAATGGGTTATGTTTTCTTATATTCGAATAGAAGTTATATTGTCATGGATCCTTCGACATGTTGAGCTTGCCTTTCCCTCTCATGCTAGCCAAATTCTTTGCGCCAAGTAGAGATACTACTTGTGCTTCCAAACATCCCTTAAACCAGTTTTGCCATGAGAGTCCACCATACCTACCTATGGATTGATTAAGATCTTTCAAGTAAGTTGTCATTGATGCAAGCAATAAAAATTGCTCTCTAAATATGTATGATCTATTAGTGTGAAGAAAATAAGCTTTATACGAACTTGTGATATGGAAGAAATAAAAGCGACGGACTGCATAATAAAGTTCTTTATCACAAGAGGCAATATAAAGTGACGTTCTTTTGCATTAAGATTTTGTGCATCCAACCATAAAAGCGCATGACAACCTCTGCTTCCATCTACGAAGGGCCTATCTTTTATTTTTATCTTCTACCCTTATACAAGAGTCATGCTGATCTTCACCTTTCCTTCTTACACTTTTTCCTTTGGCAAGCACTACATGTTGGGGAGATCCGGCTATATATATCCACTCGGATGTAGGTTATCATAAAGTATTATTGTTGACATTACCCTTGAGGTAAAAGGTTGGGAGGCGAAACTATAATCCCCTATCTTTGTCTGTGTCCGATTGAAGCTTTGAACCCATAAGTATCGCGTGAGTGTTAGCAATTGTGAAAGATTAAATGATAGTTGAGTATGTGGACTTGCTGAAAAGCTCTTATATTGACTCTTTTATGATGTTATGATAAATTGCAATTGCTTCAATGACTGAGATCATAGTTTGTTAGTTTTCAATGAAGTTTCTGATTCATACTTTACCTTGTGAATGAATTGTTACTTTGGCATAAGAAATTATATGACACTATATGTTGCTGTTCTAAAGATGATCATGATGCCCTCATGTCCG
Source organism: Triticum aestivum (assembly GCF_018294505.1). Lineage (NCBI taxonomy): Eukaryota > Viridiplantae > Streptophyta > Magnoliopsida > Poales > Poaceae > Triticum > Triticum aestivum. The sequence goes on along the minus strand of NC_057799.1, from coordinate 111,903,014 downwards.
TATTTTATTTTATCGACACCTCTATCTCTAAACATGTGGACATATTTTTTGATATCGGCTTTCGCTTGAGGACAAGCGAGGTCTAAGCTTGGGGGAGTTGATACGTCCATTTTGCATCTTGCTTTTATTATATCAATATTTATTGCATTATGGGCTGTTATTACACATTATATCACAATACTTATGCCTATTCTCTCTCTTATTTTATAAGGTTTACATAAAGAGGAAGAATGCCGGCAGCTGGAATTCTGGACTGGAAAAGGAGCAAATATTAGAGACCTATTCTGCACAACTCCAAAAGTCCTGAAACTTCACGGAGAATATTTTTTGGAATATATAAAAAAATATTAGGCGAAGAAAGCACTAGAGGGGGCCACCTGCCATCCACAAGGGTGGAGGGCGCGCCCCCTGTCCTTGTGAGCCACCTGGCAGGCCCCCGACGCCCATCTTCTGCTATATGGTGTGTTTTGACCTGAAAAAAATCAGAAGGAAGCTTTCGGGATGAAGCGCCGCCGTCTCGAGGCGGAACTTGGGCAGAACCAATCTAGGGCTCCGGCGGAGCTGTTCTGCCGGGGAAACTTCCCTCCGGGAGGGGGAAATAAAAGCCATCGTCATCACCAACGATCCTCTCATCGAAAGGGGGTCAATCTTCATCAACATCTTCACCAGCACCATCTCCTCTCAAACCCTAGTTCATCTCTTGTATCCGATCTTTGTCTCAAAACCTTAGATTGGTACTTGTGGGTGGCTAGCCGTGTTGATTACTCCTTGTAGTTGATGCTAGTTGGTTTATTTGGTGGAAGATCATATGTTCAGATCCTTAATGATAATTAATACTCCTCTGATTATGAACATGAATATGCTTTGTGAGTAGTTACGTTTGTTCCTGAGGACATGGGAGAAGTCTTGTTATAAGTAATCATGTGAATTTGGTATTCGTTTGATATTTTGATGAGATGTATGTTGTCTCTCCTCTAGTGGTGTCATGTGAACGTCGACTACATGACACTTCACCATTATTTGGGCCTAGGGGAAGGCATTGGGAAGTAATAAGTAGATGGTGGGTTGCTAGAGTGACAGAAGCTTAAACCCTAGTTTATGCGTTGCTTCGTAAGGGACTAATTTGGATCCATATGTTTCATGCTATGGTTAGATTTATCTTAATTCTTCTTTCATAGTTGCGGATGCTTGCGAAAGGGGTTAATCATAAGTGGGAGGCTTGTCCAAGGAAGGGCAGCACCCAAGCACCGGTCCACCCACATATCAAATTATCAAAGTAACAAACGCGAATCATATGAGCATGATGAAAACTAACTTGACAACAACTCCCATGTGTCCTCGGGAGTACTTTGCGTTATATAAGAGTTCATCCAGGCTTGTCCTTTGCTACAAAAAGGATTGGGGCACCTTGCTGCACCTTAGTTACTTTTGTTACTTTTTACTCGTTACGAATTATCTTATCACACAACTATCTGTTACCGATAATTTCAGTGCTTGCAGAGAATACCTTGCTGAAAACCCTTGTCATTTCCTTCTGCTCCTCGTTTGGTTCGACACACTTACTTATCGAAAGGACTACGATAGATCCCCTATACTTGTGGGTCATCACCATGTGAATGACCAATTCCTATCAACTCTCTAAATAGATATAAGTGAAGCATGAGAGTTTAATTCTTTCTACAAAAGATATGCCCACGCTCTACCAAATATAAGTGAAGCAAAAGAGCATTCTACAAATGGCAGTTTTCTATGTGAAGAGAAACATGCGGTCCAAACTTCAAATGATATAAGTGAAGCACATGAAGCATTCTATAAAGCCATACTCAAAGGATATAAGTGAAGTCCAAAGAGCATTCTATAAATCAACGAAGGACTATCTCATACCGGCATGGTGCATTATTAAAATAAAAATAAGAAGTCACATGACGCTCCAAGATTTATGCATATCATGTGACGAATAAAAATATAGCTCCAAGTAAAGTTACCGATGATCGTTAGAACAAAGAGGGGATGCCTTCCGGGGCATTACCAAGCTTAGTTGCTTGGGAGTCCTTGAATATTACCTTGGGGTGCCTCGGGCATCCCCAAGCTTAGGCTCTTACCACTCCTTATTCCTTCATCCATCGTGATCTCACCCAAAACTTGAAAACTTCAATCACACAAAACTTAACAAAACCCTCGTGAGATCCGTTAGTATAATAAAACAAATCACCACTTTAAGTACTGTTGCAAACCCATTCATGTTTTATTTTTGCATTGTAGCTACTATATTATAACTTCTCTATGGCTTATACCACCGATACAATTGATAGTTTCATCAAAACTAGCAAAACAATGCATCAAAAATAGAATCTGTCTTAAAACAGGACAGTCTGTAGTAATCTGAACATTCACCATACTTCTGTAACTCCAAAAATTCTTAAAAATTAGGACAAAATAAACAATTTGTATAGAAGTACTGTGCAAAAAGTTTCAGAATTTTATCACCTTCCAATGAAAAATTTAAATTCACGCGCTACAGCCAAAGTCTGTTTTTCCACTGCACGAACCAAACAAGCAATCTAATCATCCTAAAGGCAAATCTTTTGTACAAGGGGATAATTATTTTTGTTGAAAAGTTTATGTAATCAAGGTTTGCAATGTTTCCATGGGCATGAACAAAGTTCAAGGAGCTCCCCCACTTCAACGATGCTCGTCTTTCTTACTTTCACTTTTCCTTTTGAAAAAGTTTTAAGTTCCCCACTTTATTTTCTTTATTTTTAAACTTTATAAAAGCACAGAACAGAATAAAATGACTTCCTAAAACTTCTGGGTTGTCTCCCTGGCAGCGCTTTCTTTAAAGCCATTAAGCTAGGCATATAGTGCTCAAGTAATGGATCCACCCGGATCCCAAGGTATATCAAAGCTAATTTTAATTAGCAATGATTTGTAATTTAGTAGTGAGCACAAAGTAACATATATCATGCAACAACGAAGTCTAACTCTCTTCCTATGCATCGGCATGTCATAAAAGAACAATTCATGCACATTAAGTAAAGGCCAATACATAACATAAGCAATTTCTTGCAATTTTATTGTGTTGGAAACATAGAGAGGCGGAGATGTAGTTCCTCTCTCATAATAATTGCAAGTAGGAGCAGCAAACACATGCATATTATATTTATCAAAATCATCATGGTAGTAGTAAAACGCAACCCATCAATATAATCCTTAATAAGCGCAAACTTCTCCGATATAGTGTAGTAGAGAGAATTCAAAAATATAATAGGACTATCATGTGTGGGTGCAATAGCAACAATTTCATTCTTAACATAAGGAACTATAGCAAGTTCATCTCCATAGGCATAATTCATATTGGCATCATGGCCACAAGCATAGCAAGCATCAATTTCATCAAAAAGGGATATTTCAAACGAATCCAAGGGATCATAGTAATCATCATAGAATTCATCCTTCGATAAGCACAAAGGGAAATTCAACAATGTATGAGTTGAAGAGTTACTCTCATTAGAAGGTGGACATGGGTAGCTAATCCGCTCTTCCTCCTTTTGTTCTTCGCTCTTCTCGTCATCTTTTTCATCTAATGAGCTCACAGTGTCATCAATTTCTTCTTCCATAGTTTCCTGCAAAATATTAGTCTCTTCTTGGACAGCGGAGACTTTCTTAATAAACGCATCAATATCGCATTGTATTGATCATAATTCTCATAGCAATATTTAAGTATAGCATAATTTTTTGGTATGTAAACAACATCATCATAATTTTCACACTTTTCAAACAAAGATTCAATTTCATAAGCACCATTAAAAGCGACGAATTCTTCTATTCGTTACACATCATAGTAATCATATATACCATTAGCATAAGAAGCCAAGGTTTCATTATCATTAAATTTGCATGAAAAGGGAAGGTGTGGAGCCTTCATCCTAGAGCAACAAGTATAATCATATCTCAAGCATAAATTCCGAGCATACCAATGCAACATACGAATTTGATCCCATAACAGTTTCCCTTTTTGAGTCAAGCGATAATCCCTAAAGTATTCACGTTGATCCAACATGTCTCCCATTATATAATTGAATGGGGTTTTCTCAGGATTATTAAAGTAGTGCATAATATATTTCACATAATGAGCATCGAGGGTTTTAGGAGGTTCCCATCTCCATGAGTAGAAAGTACACCTAATTTTTTTGGTATTTCGTGTTCCATATCCATAACTAAAGATAGTGAACAACTTAGAACAGCAAATAAAATCTACTTAGTGATAAAGCAAACAAGCACACACAAGAATATTCACCCCACGCTATTGCTCCCCGGCAATGGTGCCAGAAATAGGTCTTGATAACCCACAAGTATAGGGGATCAGCTGCAGCCTCTTTTGGTAAGTAAGAGTGTAGAACCCAACGAGGAGCTAAAGGTAGAACAAATATTCCCTCAAGTTCTATCGACCACCGATACAACTCTATGCACACTTTACGTTCGCTTTACCTAGAACAAGTATGAAACTAGAAGTACTTTATAGGTGTGATAGGATAGGTTTGCAAGATAATAAAGAACACGTAAATAAAAACTAGGGGATGTTTAGATAAACAAACAACTAAGTTAGTTTTAGTAGAGAGCTTTTTGTCACAAGAAAGTTATTTGTCCCTAAGCAATCGATAACTAGACCAGTAATCATTATTGGCAATTTTATATGACAGAGAGGCATAAGCTAACATACTTTCTCTTCTTGGATCATATGCACTTATGATTGGAACTCTAGCAAACATTTGTAACTACTAAAGATCATTAAGGAAAAACTCAACCGTAGCATTAAAGTATCAAGTCCTCTTTATTCCCATACGCCATAACCCACCTATCCATGTTTGTGTTTCTATCACTCACGCAACACAGACAATAAGCAAACCATGAACATATTGCAAACCCTACAGTGGGGATCCCTCACGCTTGTGCCACACGGAGAGCACCATAGGACAACACCAATAATAAAATATGCAACTCAAACCTATCACGATCATCAATCAACCCATAGGACAAAACGGATCTACTCAAACATCATAGGATAGCTGATGTCTACTACGCAACCTTCTTCTTGTAGACGTTGTTGGGCCTCCAAGTGCAGAGGTTTGTAGGACAGTAGCAAATTTCCCTCAAGTGGATGACCTAAGGTTTATCAATCCGTGGGAGGCGTAGGATGAAGATGGTCTCTCTCAAACAACCCTGCAACCAAATAACAAAGAGTCTCTTGTGTCCCCAACACACCCAATACAATGGTAAATTGTATAGGTGCACTAGTTCGGCGAAGAGATGGTGATACAAGTGCAATATGGATGGTAGATATAGGTTTTTGTAATCTGAAAATATAAAAACAGCAAGGTAACTAATGATAAAAGTGAGCACAAACGGTATTGCAATGATAGGAAACAAGGCCTAGGGTTCATACTTTCACTAGTGCAAGTTCTCTCAATAATAATAACATAATTGGATCATAAAACTATCCCTCAACATGCAACAAAGAGTCACTCCAAAGTCACTAATAGCGGAGAACAAACGAAGAGATTATGGTAGGGTACGAAACCACCTCAAAGTTATTCTTTCCGATCAATCCATTGGGCTATTCCTATAAGTGTCACAAACAACCCTAGAGTTCGTAGTAAAATAACACCTTAAGATACACATCAACCAAAACCCTAATGTCACCTAGATACTCCAATGTCACCTCAAGTATCCGTGGGTATGATTATACGATATGCATCACACAATCTCAGATTCATCTATTCCACCAACACATAGAACCTCAAAGAGTGCCCCAAAGTTTCTACCGGAGAGTCAAGACGAAAACGTGTGCCAACCCCTATGCATAGGTTCATGGGCGGAACCCGCAAGTTGATCACCAAAACATACATCAAGTGAATCAATAGAATAACCCATTGTCACCATGGTTATCCCACGCAAGACATACATCAAGTGTTCTCAAATCATTAAAGACTCAATCTGATAAGATAACTTCAAAGGGAAAACTCAATCCATTACAAGAGAATAGAGGGGGAGAAACATCATAAGATCCAACTATAATAGCAAAGCTCGCGATACATCAAGATCGTGCCAAATCAAGAACACGAGAGAGAGATCAAACACATAGCTACTGGTACATACCTTCAGCCCCGAGGGTGAACTACTCCCTCCTCGTCATGGAGAGCGCCGGGATGATGAAGATGGCCACCGGTGAGGGATCCCCCTCCGGCAGGGTACCGGAACAGGGTCCCGATTGGTTTTTGGTGGCTACAGAGGCTTGCAACGGCGGAACTCCCGATCTATTCTGTCCTTCGAACGTTTTAGGGTATATTGGTATATATAGGAGGAAGAAATACGTCAGGGGAGCCATGAGGGGCCCACGAGGGTGGAGGGCGCGCCCAGGGGGTGGGCGCGCCCCCTGCCTCGTGCCTTCCTCGTTGATTCCCTGACGTGCACTCCAAGTCTCTCGTATTGCTTTCTTTCCAAAAATAACTTTTCCGAAGGTTTCATTCCGTTTGGACTCCGTTTGATATTCCTTTTCTGCGAAACACTGAAACAAGGGAAAAATAGAAACTGGCACTGGGCTCTGGGTCAATAGGTTAGTCCCAAAAGTAATATAAAAGTGCATAGTAAAGCCCATAAAACATCAAAGATGGATAATATAATAGTATGAATACTTCATAAATTATAGATACGTTGGAGACGTATCAATAGCCATACATCATTGGGAAATAATATATAGCGTTGAGCACCATGTTTAAGTAGAGATTACAGCGGGGAGAAGAGGTGTTACACCGCTGCATAGGGGGGGAGAGAGTTGGTGATGACGGTGGTGAAGTTGTTGGTGTAGATCGCCATCACGATGATGGCCCCGACGGCGCTCCGGCACCACCGGGATAGAGGGGGAGAGATCCCCCTCCTCCTTCTCATTCTTCTTCTTCTTCTTCTTCTTCTTCTTCTTCTTCTTCTTCTTCTTCCTTGACCTTCCCTCTAGATGGGGGAAGGGTTTCCCCTCTGGTCCATGGCCTCCATGGCGGCGGAGGGGCGGGAGCCCCTCTGAGATTGGATCTCTCTCTCTCTCTCTCTCTCTCTCTCTCTCTCTCTCTCTCTCTCGCTCTCTCTGTGTGTGTGTTTCCTTCTGTTTCTGCACTCCCAGATTCTGGCCTTTCACCGTTTCTTAATTACCGGAGATCTGTAACTCTGATTGGGCTGAAATTTTAAGACGATTTTTATCCGGATATTAGCTTTCTTGTGGCTAAAGAAGGGCACCAACCGCCTTACAGAGTGGCCACAAGGGCCCAGGGCGCGCCCTACCCCCTGGGGTGCCCCCCCTGCCTTGTGGATCCTCGGACATCGTCTCGCGTTCATTCTTTTTCCCAAAAATCACATATATTCCAAAAAAATCTCCGTAAGTTTTTATCCCGTTTGGACTTCGTTTGATATGGATTTTCTGCAAAACAAAAAACATGCAACAAACAGGAACTGACACTGGGCACTGGATCAATATGTTAGTCCAAGAAAATCATATAAATTGTTGCCAAAAGTATATAAAAATTGTAAAACATTGGCATGAAACAATCAAAAATTATAAATACGACGGAGACGTATCAGACGTGTCCGCCAAGTGAGCAATCATCCACACGGATGGAAGGGCGTAGCTAGAATTATTAGCCATTGGGTTTAGCTTCGCTAAGCAATGGGTTCAGTTCTTTCCTTAGTCTTAGGCTAGCAGTGTAATTCTATAGAGATATGCTAATTTTTGTTGAGTTGGCTCCGCCTGAAAATGCTCTAAGGCCTCCTTTGGTTTATAGGATAGGAATATCATAGGAATATGAAAATTAGAGAAAGGGATGTCATTTGATGCGTATGATAAAATATTTTTATTGAGTCTAGCCTAATCTTTTTTCTTTGAAATATAAATAATTAATTCCTATCATATGTAGGAATATGATGCATTCCTACAAACCAAAGGGCTAAAAAAATTCCTTTGAAAATCCTATCGTATAGAGTTCCTACATAAATTCTTATAAACCAAAGAAGGTCTCATTATCGCCACCGTAAGAATCGTGCTGCCGCTGAAAAAGATCAACGCGTGCCTGCATTTTTAAGTCGAGTTCATCGTGCATAGGAGAGACGCAGTTGGAGCTAATAAGAGCATCTCCTATATGTGTTCTATAATAGGGCATAACTACTTTTTATATTACGAGAGGGCAAAAATGATGCTTCAATAGGTGCCTTATCTGAAAGAAAAAAATTATTACTCCAAATTTAGGGCTTCTGCAAAATCCAGCACCAGGGGTGCTGCCAATTTGCAACAGTTGGTGGCTGCCGCAAAACAAATCGCATTGCGTGAGAGCAGCCAACCATCGCGCTGAATCTTCCCGCGCCACACCCTCATCCTTACCTCCCAACGCCCACCGCCCGCGTGAAAGTTAAGGCGTACACACACCAGTTATAGCTCAATCAAACTAGCTAGCCGAAAGCCTGGTGGTTATTTTTTTCTGTATCTAAGGTGAGTAGTGTTCTTCGTTTTTGTGTGGAGTTTCATTCCATGTTTTCCTTTATATTTTCTTATACGTGAAGCTATTATTCCATAGTTCGGTTCATCGAAGCACCAAACAAATCAAACCAAAATATATCAGTCTATTAGGTTTGGTTTTTTTCTTTTAGTTGATATTATCGGTTAGACTCTATATAAGTCTGCCCGGGGTTTTGAGCCAAGGGTTCGCAACCATTGTAATCTCATATTCAAACGCAAGAACTACTCACAGAGAGACATGACTAGGGTTTTTACCCACACCACGAGGGGTCTAAACCTGTATATGATCTTGTGTCACCCGCTACACCTCATTAGATCAAGTTCCTTTTTTACTGTATAAGATTTTAAAATCACGACAACCGGCGCCATGGGCTTACTTGCGAAATGGGCCTTTAGAGTCTATGGATTTAAGGAGTTGGCCTCAGTTCGTTGTTGCGGTTTGGCAAGGGCCCAACACACCAAAAAAGTATGTCTCAAAAGAAAAATGTGAAGAAGATAAAACGAAAAAGGACCGGTTTGCCAAGGGCTTACTTGCGAAATGGGCCTAAACCTGTATATGATCTTGTGTCACCCACTACGCCTCATTAGATCAAGACATACTTTACTGTATAAGATTTTAAAACCACGACAACCAGCGCCATGGGCTTACTTGCAAAATGGGCCTTTGGAGTATAGGGATTTAAGCAGTTGGCCCTCAGTTTGCTGTTGCGGTTTGCCAAGGGCCCAACACACCAAAAAAGTATGTCTGAAAAGAAAAATGATAAAACGAAAAGGACCAGTTTGCCAAGGGCTTACTTGCGAAATGGGCCTTCGGAGTCTAGGAAATGGGCCTTCGGAGTCTAGGGATTTAAGGAGTTGGGCCTCGCCCCAACACACCAAAAAAGTATGTCTCAAAAAAGAAAGTGAAGAAAATAAAACGAAAAATGACCAGATTTAAATGTGAAGAAAACCTGTATATGATCTTGTGTCACCCACTACGCCTCATTAGATCAAGACATACTTTACTGTATAAGATTTTAAAACCACGACAACCGGCGCCATGGGCTTACTTGCGAAATGGGCCTTTGGAGTCTAGGGATTTAAGCAGTTGGCCCTCAGTTTGCTGTTGCGGTTTGCCAAGGGCCCAACACACCAAAAAAGTATGTCTGAAAAGAAAAATGTGAAGAAGATAAAACGAAAAGGACCAGTTTGCCAAGGGCTTACTTGCGAAATGGGCCTTCGAGTCTAGGAAATGGGCCTTCGGAGTCTAGGGATTTAAGGAGTTGGGCCTCGCCCCAACACACCAAAAAAGTATGTCTCAAAAAAGAAAGTGAAGAAAATAAAACGAAAAATGACCAGATTTAAATGTTCAGGGTATTGAGCCCGAAGTGAATCGAACACGCAACCTTGTGATCCGGAGTCAGACGCGCTACCATTGCGCCACGGATCCGGTGGTGCTATAATTTACACTATAGGTTATAAGTAAGTGCAATCTAGAACCAGGATCCAGCGACCAACCATGTGCGTCATGAGAGTTTGACATCTTTGGTCGGCGCAACGTTGTCGCCGATTCGCGGAGGACGAGCGAACCGATCGCCACGGTGTCCGACGCCGTCCGCGACAAGTTATCTTGAGCCGGCCACCGGTTCTGCTGGCTCCATGCTTCCATTGTCGCACGTTGCACGAAACAGCATCAAGGGGCAAAGATGCATCCTTGGTCGCTGGCGGCGTCCGTTGAAAAGTCAAAAGATGGAGGTTTCTTGCGTAGCACTAGCACCACACCGGATGGCGGATGCCAATCGACCGTGAGTGGCCAGCGTGAGGAAAATCTAACACGTTTTTGTCTGCTTTGCAGATAGTGGTTGGTCAATGTAAGCTAGACTGTAGTGCTCCTGATTGATGAATGAAGCTTTACATTCAAAAAAAAAACTGACGGTAGTAGTAAAAAAAAAACTGACGGTAGTAGTAAATGTGCGCCCAACGCTGACCTGAACCCATTTTGACGGCGTAAAAAAAAATGAACGCATGCATATTAAAAATAACAGCATTAATTAAACATTAAAGCCGGCCACGAAGGCCGGCGAGAGTCCGCGCGTCCGTATTTGCATTTAAAAAATAAAATAAAAAACAACCTAAACTACGAGGCGACGTGCTGCCCTAGGCGTCGTCGTCGTCGTCCTCGGGGTCCGTGAGGTCGATGAGCGTCGGCGCCGGCCCGGCCCAGGCGAACGCCGTGTTCCAGAGCACCGTCATGTCGGGCTGTGCCGGGGCGGGGGGTGTCCGGCCGCCTGTGCAGCCGCGGCCTGGCGCGCTGCTTCTCCTCGAGGTCGCACTCGAGCATCTCCTCGTACTCGTCGCGACGGCGCTCCTCTGCCAGCCGGCGCTGGCGCCACATCTCGAGGTACGCCTGCTCCTGCGCCGGCGTCGCCCCCATCCAAACCGGTGGCGCGAACACCCACTCGCACACCACTCCCGTCCAGGAGAAGCGCACGATGGGCTCGGGCTCTGGCTCCGGCTTGATGAGGGACGGCGGGGCCACCGGCGGCACCACGCTGTCGCCCGCCGCGGAGAGGGTAAGGGCCTGCGCCATTGTCGCCTCGCACCGAGCCTCCTCTTCCGCCTCCACCGCCTCCACTCTGCGCCGCTCGTCCTCCTCGCTCTCCCGGTAGACGGCCGCAAGGGCCGCCTGGTAGGCGTCCTCCGCCGCCTGGTCCTCCTCGCGGACGACGAGCGCCGGTGGCGGCGACCTCCGGTCGACCTCGCGCACGCCCCGTCGCCTCGCCTCCTCGTGCTCGAAGGCGAACCACCTCGCCCAGTTGGGCGAGTCGGTTGCGTAGGCGTAGGCCTGGTTGCGGCGCTGCTCCGGCGTCAGTAGCGCCCGCCGGCGCCGCACCTCCTCCGCGTGAGCACGAGCCGTCCGCGGCACCGCCGTCACTGGGATCCTATCTGGATCCAGATGTCAGTCGTGCGGCAGCGTCACGTCGGGATACGGCAGAGGTTGGCGGCACTACTAGGAAGAGGGCTATAGCTAATATGGACATTAATGGCGCATCATGTATGTGGTGCGCCACTGCTATATAGCAGTGGCGCACCAGATACAGGTGCACCATTAGTGTCCTCATTACTAATGGTGCACCACACACACGATGCGCCATTACTAACAATTTTTTTCCAAAACTATTAATGGCGCACTAAGGCACAGTGCGCCATTACTAGTTTTAACTAGTAATGGCGCACCACACACTCTGTGCGCCACTACTAACAATTTTTTTTACTTTTTCTTTCAAAACTAGTAATGGCGCACCAGGGTACTGTGCGCCATTACTAGTTCAAACTAGTAATGGCGCACCACAACCACGGTGCGCCACTAATAACAATTTTTTTTTGCAAAACTAGTAATGGCGCACCACGTAACAGGTGCGCCACTACTAACAATTTTTTTTGCAAAACTAGTAATGGCGCACCACGTAACAGGTGCGCCATTAGTAACCAGGGTTACTAATGGCGCATTATTAGGTGGTGCGCCATTGGTAACCTGAGAGCAGCTAGATATTTTGGACAGCCACCTACCACACTCATTTTCCCCACTTCATTCTCTCCACCTCCTCCTCCAAGCTTGTCTCGGCTGCCTCCTCCTCCTCACCTCATTTGCACCATAAATTCACCCAAATTAAGTGGTTAAATTTCCTTTTTTTTGATAGGTAAGTAAGGGGAAAGCTTCTTTATGTTGTAGATCTATTTTTTCTCCCTCCAACGACGTGCACATGCACTTTTTATGGCCTAGATCTACGTATGTTTGTAGTGTTGCATATGTTTGTGTTTGCAGGTACCGGTATTTGAAATGCGATAGTTGCCAATATTTTTCCGGAATGTTGATTCATTTCCGTTTCGGCGAGAATTTGGCACTATGCATTCTTTTTGGTCCTATTTTTAGGCAAAGTCATGCCAAATTTTTTCTTGGTTCTAAAATATCGTTTTGCTCTACCCCGCAGGCGACCATGGTCCGCACGATGACCGAAGGCATCGTGAATAGGTTTTTGAGCTCCGCGAAGGCCGAGATGCTTCAAAAGAACGAGACGGAGATAAGATGTCCGTGTCGAAGATGCAAGCTGAAGAGCCTTATTACGGACCCGGATTCCGGACAGGTGCGGGACCACCTGCTCTTGCGTGGTTTCATGGATGGCTATCGGTGGCAAGGTGATGAAGATGACTATGAAGTCGTCCATGGGGGCCGGGCAAGAAATGAGGAAGGGCAGCAAGACAACCGCGGCGAGGGCGGGCGAGAAGACGAAGAATCTCCAGGACATGATCACGAAGGTGATGCAGTACACAGTCATCATGTAGAAGATGCCGGACATGATGATGAGGAAGATCAAGACGAAGGGCATGATCATGAAGATGAAGATGCCGGAGCAGACGACGATGGACCATCGATGGGCTGGGTGCAGGACCCTCATATTCAAGAGCTGCTTCTCAAGCAGACGGATAACGCAAGAGCTGCCGCCCGAGAGAAAGCCAAGCTGGATCAACTGGAGATAGACGCGGTTACTCCATTGTATGAAGGATGCAGGCCCGAGGATACCCGCCTGAAAGTAACGCTCATGGCTCTGGAGATGAAGGTAAAACACAAAATGACCGACGCATGCTTCGACGAGAACATGTCATTCTGGCACGAACGTCTTCCCAAGGGGAACAAGTGCCCGACCAGTTTCGAGGAGGCGAAGAAAATCTGGATTTACCGCACGTGAAATACCATGTGTGCATGAACAATTGCATCATTTATCGGGACGAGCACGCGGAGTCTACCATATGTCCGGTGTGCGGCGTCACTCGATACAAGAAGAGGAAGAAAGCTCCTCGAAAAGTGGTGTGGTACTTTCCGATCACTCCTCGTCTGCAGCGGTATTTCGCGGACCCTAAGCTAGCAAAGCTCCTGCGTTGGCACGCGGATAGGGAGGAGAAGAAGCGAGAAGATGACGGAAATGATCCAGAGATAAATAAAAAAGACAAGATGCTGAGTCACCCTAAGGATGCGAGCCAGTGGCAAGCGTTGAACTTCGAACACCCAGAATTTGGGGACGATCCAAGGAACATCGTGCTGGGCGCGAGCACCGATGGAGTCAATCCGTTTGGCAGCCAGAGAAGCACACATAGCACCTGGCCTGTGTTTGTGTGGATGTACAACCTTCCCCCTGGTTGTGCATGAAGAGGAAGTACATTCACATGAGTATGCTAATTGAAGGGCCGAAACAACCAGGGAACGACATCAATCTGTATCTGGGGCTGCTGAAAGAGGAGCTAGACACGCTGTGGAAAACGCCAGCCAATACGTGGGACGCCGCAGAGAAAGAATATTTCCCTATGAGAGCCGCACTGCTCACGACGGTGCACGACTATCTCGGTTATGGATATGTCGCGGGGCAGGTGGTCCACGGATTTTCTGGATGCGTCAGGTGCATGGATGACACAACATATCGCCAGCTAGATAGAGATCCCGGGTCTTCAAAAACCGTGTTCATGGGACATCGAAGGTGGCTTCGCGATGATGACTCATGGAGAAAACGCAAGGATCTGTTCGATGGTGAAACCGAACCCCGAAGACGCCCGCGTACGAGGAGCGGCGAGGAAATAGACGAGCTGTTGAAAAATTGGAAAGATTGTCCACTGCCGGGAAAGAAGCAAAAGGCGCCAGAGCCGGGAAAGAAGCGAAAGGCGCCAGAGCCGCTGCTGAAGGTATGGAAAACGAGGTCTGTTTTCTGGGACTTGCCGTACTGGAAGATCCTCCGTGTGCCTCACAGCCTTGATGTCATGCATATCACGAAGAACGTGTGCGAGAGTCTGCTTGGTACCCTGCTCAACATGCCAGAGAGGACCAAAGATGGGCCGAAAGCAAGGGCAGACTTGAAATCAATGGGCATCAGGGAGGAGCTTCACGCTAATGATGATGATGATGAGGCGAAGCAGGACACGGAAAGTCGTCGCAAAGGCAAAAAGGCCAAGAAGACCGGAAATGACTACCCTCCCGCGTGCTTCACTCTAAGTCAGGAGGAGATCGAGCAGTTTTTCACCTGCCTCGTAGGAGTAAAACTTCCTTACGGTTACGCGGGGAAGATAAGCAGATACCTAGACTCAGCGAAGCAGAAGTTCAGCGGGATGAAGTCTCACGACTGTCACGTGCTGATGACGCAGATACTTCCAGTTGCAATCCGTGGGATCATGGACGCGCACGTCCGTGAAATGCTATTTGGCCTATGCAACTTTTTCGACGTCATCTCTCGGAAGTCGGTTGGCGTGAGGCAACTCAGAAGGCTACAGGAAGAGATCGTGGTGATACTATGCGAGCTTGAGATGTACTTCCCGCCCGCATTCTTCGATGTTATGGTGCATCTGCTGGTCCATATCGTGGAGGATATCATCCAACTCGGGCCGACGTTCCTGCACAGCATGATGCCGTTCGAAAGGATGAATGGTGTCATCAAAGGATACGTTCGCAACATGTCACGTCCAGAGGGAAGCATAGCCAGGGGCTTTCTGACCGAAGAGTGCATCTCCTACTGCACGAATTATCTAGGCATCGAGAACCCCGTTGGTCTGCCCGTCAACAGGCACCTCGGCAGGCTCGCTGGATGGGGTCACCGCGATGGTCGCCGCGAAATGCATGTCGACTTCGAGGGTCGACTCGCCGACTTTGAAAGAGCAAACCTAGTCGCGCTACAACACATAGACGTGGTCGATCCTTGGGTGGTAGAGCACAAAACCTTTATTGAGAAGACGTACAATGACCGAGGCCAACAGAGGACGGACGGAGATATAATCAAAGAGCACAACTCATGTTTCACGCGTTGGTTCAAGGAGAAGCTTCTGTCGTACCCTTTACATGAGGATTCTTCCGCGGAAGAAAAACTCATATTCGCCTTGTCACAGGGCGCCGAGCACAACCTGATGACCTATGAGGCGTACGATATCAACGGCTACACATTCTACACCGAGGGAAAGGACATGAAGAGCGATGGTTATCAGAACTCCGGGGTAACGATGGAATCCTACACCGGTAACGACAAGGACAGATACTACGGAAGGATCGAGGAGATCTGGGAGCTGAGCTACGCTGGAGAGAAGGTCCCGATGTTCCGTGTCAGATGGGCCAAGAGCGTCCTAAAAGAAGACCGGTATTTCACCACCATGGTTATACCCGAAGCCAAATCCAAGACCGCGGGCGCAAACGTCACCGCGAAAAATGAGCCATGGGTACTGGCTTCCCAAGTGGACCAATGCTTCTTCATTACCGACCCGTCAAAGCCCACTCGTGTTGTCGTGAGGAGAGGCAAAAGGAAGATCATCAGAATGGATGGAGTCGCCAATGAGCAAGACTTCGACAAGTACGGCGACCCGAAGATGGAACATGACGACGACGATGAAGTGCCATACACCACAAGAAGAAGCAGGACCACCCTACCTAAAGGACGTCCGTTCAACAGAAGAACTCCATTCGCGAAAAAGAAGGGCAAGAAGATTGTGAAAAGATAGCTAGCTAGCTAAGATCGATTGTATTTAATTTGTAGTCTTCATTTCTCGATTGTATTTTGACATATGGAAATGACATTTTTTCTGTTCTAGTCGTCATGAATATTTATTTATGTTTATTCTGGTATACCAATTTTTATTTATGTTTATTCTGGTATTGAATTTCTAACTCACAAAAAGTATTGAATTTGTTAATATTTCTTGAACTCATGAATATTTTTAAATTTCATGGGCACTTTTTGAATTCATGAATATTTTTTCAAATTTGATGATATTGTTTCATATTCATAAATGTTTTCTAAAAAATTATTAGATGCAACTAAAAATCCAAAAAATATATTTTCAACTAACAAATTTGATGATATTTTTTCATATTCATAAATGTTTTCATATTCATATTTTTTCATAAATGTTTTCAACTTTGATGATATTTTTTCACATTCATAAATGTTTTCAAATTTGATCGTCATTTTCTAAAAAATTATTAGATGCAACAAAAAATACAAAAAAAAAGTTAGTAATGGCGCACCAGGGGTGGGTGCGCCATTGCTATCGCGGTATTTATGGCGCACCCCTAGGAGGTGCGCCATTGCTAACCTTCCCCCACTAAAATATCCACTCCTCGTCCCCTCTCCCATCTCGCCCCACGCCTACCCGTTCGTCCTTCTCCCCTCTCGCCACCGCGGCCGATCCCCTTCCACCACCACTGCCGCCCCCACCCACCGGCGACCTCGCTCCCGGGCTCCGCCGCCCCACCCACCCCCTCCCTCGCCTTCGCCGCACCCACCCACCCCCTCCCTCCCCCCGAGCGCCACCTCCTCCCCGAGCCCACCACGGGAGCCCTTCCCGAGCGTGAGACATAGGGTTAAAGCCGCCGCTGCCAGCCCTCCGCCGCGGCGCGCCCAGCCGGCCGAACCCTCCGCGGCCCGTGCCTCCCCGAGTGCGGCCGCCGGGCATCACCGCGGCCACCGGCCGCCCCGTGCTCCGGCGTCATGCCTAGGAGCTTCGCCAAGCTCCGCTACGCCGTCTTGGCGGATCCGTTCGTGCTCCACCTCAACTCCAGTCTCCGCTCCACCTCAACTCCGGCCCTACCCCAGCGCGGCCCGGATCGCCGACTCCTCCTGCTTCCCCCAGTACACCGCCTCCCTCAAGTGTACGCGCATCCTTCCCCCAGTACTCCTCTTCTACGATTGGAAATGCTTTGCGTTACGAGCCTGCTAGGGATCCTACAGTAGAATCATGCTTTTTAGTTTGTATATGTCATGTCCAAGTGATGCAGTTTATCAAATTCGAAGGCCCGTCGTGCTACCATAGTCATTACTTAACAATCATTGTACAAAGAACCTAATGGTTGGCTGTTGTTCGCACCTTCAGAACATGCCTGATTTTCAGTATGGCCTTTAGTTTTGTAGGATTCATTTTACCGTGGCTTAACTGCTGAAGAATCTGCAAGTGCTCAGGGCTACAACTTCGATCATCCTAGTATTTCACTTTTCATGTTGATTGGAAGTATGCTGCCTTTGTTAGTGATCAGAGAACGAGCTGTCTATTGTTTTGTGTGTATTTGATGAACTCTCTGATGATGTGTCGTGTCTCCAGGTCTGGAGACCAACCAGGACAAGAGCAAGTGCCAGCAGCAGTTCGACAACTACAAGGAGTGCAAGAAGAGAGAGGTTCACCTTTGTTTCCCCAATTCTCTCTAGCCTTTTTCTGATGGTATATGATGGATGGCTTCCAATTGATGCGCCAATCTGTTTTTTGTCTTGTAACATGCGTTTGTTTCGTGCACTTGCTGAATGTTCAAGGGGGCCGTGGCTTGTGTCGGACAGCAAGTGCCAAACTTGGAACTGAAACTTGTTTGTAGTGGATCTGGAGCTTAGTTCTTCAAGTATAACCTTTTAAAGAAAAAGTGAATGCACCTTACTGTTAAATTTTTTGTTTGGCCAACTGTTTTAAGCACTGTTGGTACGACATGAACTCGACTTCTTGTGCCAAAATCTGTGAACTGCGTATTTTTATATAAAAAAATGTTTGGTTCTGTTCTAGAGGAAAATGATCTAGTGGTAGTAGTAGAAGTTCTGAGCATTTAGTTGTTTGTCTATTAAAAAAAAGTTCAACTAAAAAGAAGTGCAAGCCACTTTGGTGCTGAAATGTGACATTGCCATGGCTGATTGTTCTGAATGGTTCACCCACACCCAATGGGCATGTTTAAATGCAATGCAAGTGCAAATTTCAAAACTTTAAAGGAACTGCATTTTTTTGCAAGAGAGAGATAGCACAAGAGAGAGATAGCACCTTTTTTACATGTCTCACAGTAGTTGCTTCAAATTTTAATACAATTAGCCTGAAATCACAGGTAAGTTGCCCCCTGTGGGTTTACTCTCTTCGGAAACAGCATGATCCACGACTCATACATGCATGAACTATTTTTATGGCTATATACTTGAAGTCTTGAAGTGCATATGGCATAGTTTCTTTTTCAAGTTCTTACAGGAAATTGTGTCTTTTGCCCAACTGCTTATCTATGTGTGAAAGGAGCTAAACCAAGTTTTTACAAGTATCCCCAGTCATTTAGGGTATGTTTGGATAGTGTCCACACTGAATCGTGTCTGGCTTGGAGCCTCCCTAAACTGTGCCTGGACAGTGTTTGGTTGCGGTCCTGGCACTGTTTCCCTGCCTCGTTAAGCGGAGAGGGGTGTGCAAGTTTTGTCACCTGTTTTTTGTTACATATACTTTGGGTGCTGTTGGGGGCTTCCTGCTCAATGATTTTGCAGGTACCCCGAGAGGCCCTTGAGTTTGCCGGAATGTCGATTAACTCCCGTTCCGGCAAATTCGGGTACTCCATATGTCCTATTTTCAGCAAAGGTCATGCTGAAATTTTCCGTGAATTTTAGCATGACTTTGCTAAAAATAGGACATATGGGGTACTTGCGACTAATGCATGGGCCGGGGTATCTTAGTACTTAATCTGTAGATTTCCAAAATTGTTCCTTGACAATTATTGGCAACTAGCTGTATTCCTCTATTTGAGATATTCTGTGTACATGCAATATATATCCAATCAGTGGGATAAAAAGCCACAAGAAAGTAGAGCTGGACATGTAAGATGCAATCTACTAATGCTTCATTATCACCCTGTTATGCTCAGCCCAACACTCCCAGTCAAGATTGGTGATAGATAGTTATCGTTCCCATCTTTTGTTACAAGCTAAATTATGTTCCTTGACTCCAAAACCCTTAGTTAGACCATCTGCTACTTGATTCCCTGATATTACATGATTTAATTGAATTATACCATCATAGAACTTCCCCTTAATAAATAAAGGATCTATCTCCACATACTTGGTTCTGTCGTGTTGGATCGGGTTACTGGTTATGCTTATAGCTGATTTATTATTACAACACACCTTCAAAGGACCTTTTCCCAGCACCTTCATTATGATAGAGGATTTCTACCCATAATATTTCACTAAGTCCTAGTGACATAGCTCTATACTCTACTTTGGCTGTTGATTTGGACACAACTAATTGATGCTTAAACCCCTTCCCAGGACTGCATCTTAGATACGGCAAAATAGGCTATACTGCATCCATATGTCCACTCCTAGGATCAAGCATGTATCTGTCTACCACACTTGCGGCATAGGCAATGCCAGGTCTTATATGCCTTAAGTATAGGAGTCCCCCAACAAATCTGGCATCTCTTAGTACATTCTAAGAGATTTGCAGATTCCAAGGTAGATTCTATAGTTCCAAACAAGTAAGCATGAAATAGGAATGTAAATATGTGCACCTGATTCAAGTAAAAGAAGATTAATGTTGCATATTCCAATAAAAATGTGATAAAGAGAACACCACCGATATATATATTGAGTATTGATTCAACATCACATGCTTTTTTGGAGATTGATATAGCAAAAGTATTTGTAGAAGAAGATCAGGGGTACCTAGGCAATATCACAAAACATCTCTCAATTGATCCCAAAACACCTAGGCAATACCACAAACATCTCTCAATTGTTCCTTGACAATAACCAACTTTTTGGCGACATTCCTCGAGAATTAGGTTATTTGGTCAACTTAGAGATCTTGTTCCTTGACAATAACCAACTTTTTGACCAAACTTTTTTCCTATTTAGAGCGAAACATGGCCCACAACGATGAGGCCGGCGGTTCGGGCAAGGCATTCTGGGAGCTGTCCCAGGAGATGGAGGAAGAACCTCACCGCTATGAGGACGCCGCGGAAGACACCGATCCTGACTACACAACCCCTAGTGGCGTCGGGGATGACACCATTGATGGTGCCGCCGAGGATGCCACCATTGATGATGGCAGCGCACACACAGATGGCAGCCAACCAAAGAGGCAACGGAAGGATCGGCGCCCAAACGTGCTCGGCACCGTCAAGGAGGAATTTACTGAAGTGTCCTCCGAGGGTCATCCAACGACGCCCAAAGAATTAGTCAAGGGATACGCGGGACAGCTCGGGTGCATTCTTCGGAGCACCGTCTCGATCAACACCGAGAACCTAAGACATCGTGACCGAGGGACTTTGCGCAACCTCCTCTTCACGAAGCTGCATGAACGATACAAGTTCCCCGGTGACTTCGCAAACACACGCCTCTCAGGGAATAAAGTGAACAGTGCCGCCCTCACGAAGATGAGCACGGCCCTGGCTACTTGGAGAGCCGCAGTGAAGAGAATGATTGAAAAAGGTGATAGTTATGAGAAGATCAAGGAGAAAAATCCTTCGATCAGCGAAGCTGACTACCTGGAGTTCAAGATCAAGTGCGAGAGCAACGCAACCGTGGAATCAAGTCAGTGGGGGAAAGAGATGCGGGACTTGAACTTAGGGGTCCACAAACTCGGTCCCGGCGGTTACAGAGTGGCGGAACCTATATCGGACAAGGAGGACGCGGAGCGTGCCGAGCAAGGCCTACCGCCCCTCTTTGATAAATACCGTGACAAGCAGACAAGGAACTATGTCAGGGCCTGGTACAAGATTGACTCAGTAACAAAGGAGCTTACCACGGATCCGAAGACCAAGGCGCTTGAGCTTGTTCTGGTAAGGAATACACCCCCGCGTAATTAACTCCATATGGTTGCATTCTAATTAATGAAGCCAAATTTCTAAATGGTTCACGTTCCTTCCGCAGGAAACTGAAAGCAGTAGCACGGGGTCGTCTAAGAGCTCCCCTTGGGACACCCCTTTAAATAGGGCGTTGAACATAATGAAAAACAAGGATAAGCTCAGTAAGCCGTCGTCAGCTGGTCGTGTGGCCGGCAAAGGCTTGTCCACGAAATGGTCGGAATACTATAACGCTGGTGGGCGAAAGGAGAGAAAGACCAGCTCGGAAAGCCAGGAGCGCGAGGTTCAAGAACTCAAGGCACAAGTGGCGCGGATTCCGGAGATGGTCGAAGAGCAAGTGCGAGACCAACTGGGAGCGACGATCACCGCCATTATACCTACCTTGGTTTCTGGGCTGCAGGCGTGGATGGCGGGCGGCCAACAGGGGCCACCCCCGATTCCCAGCTTCACGGGCAGCAACTCGCGCAACGCGCCGGTGGCGCAATTGGTGTCTCCGGCGGAGGCGGCATTGGTGTCTCCCGCGGCGGCGCCGGCATTGCAGCTTAATGCACCCGGGTGTGGGAAGAATACGCCAGCCAACACCTCGGCAGCAAGCGGCCCCTCTGTCACTTGCACGCCCGCCGTTGGCGGTGCCTCGACATTAGCCGAGTTCGACGCCATCACGGTAACTAATTAAGCCTCTCGGCCGATGACTTCATCTCCTTGCCTTTGACTGGGCATCCCTGACGCCCTACATGTTTTCGCAGGGCGCGCCGATGTTCCATGCACTCTCCTGCACTTCGTGGACGGCGAGTTGATCGATGTCGCCAAGGCCAGAATCGTTCAACCGGGCAACCGCCTGTTCCACGGTAATCCGATGCCACCCAACGTGTATAGGGTTCAACTGGTTCGGGTGCTGCGGGGCTGCGACGACTTGTTACCTCCATTTCGACCCCCTGGGGCCGACGAAGATGATGTGATGATCCTCAGCGCCTGCTTAAGCTGGCCCCTGCTTTGGCCGAAGAGCCAGATTCGTTTGGGGGCGGGGGACACCACCCCACAGACAACACCGCCAGTCGTGCCGGCGCCAAGCCATGGCAAGACCGCTGCAACGCTACCGGACATGCCGGACATGCATATGGCACAGGATCCGGACACACATATGGCACAGGATCCGGACGACGATGACGACAACGGTACATTTACCAACGTCGATAAGTACTTCAACGAACATGGGTACGGTGACGAATTCTTGGGGCCTCCTTCTCAAGAACCCAACCCTGCAAAAGATGATCGCGATCTAGCTGGTACCGCGGAGAAACCCAATTGCAACAGGCGTCGTCTGGCGTTCAGTTCTCAGGAGATGCCTCCAGCTGCCGCCTTCACCGAGCCTCAGATAGTCGAGGTGCGAAATATTATCAGCCCCAACACACTCAAGAAGGCGGTTTCTGAGCAGAACTCGATCCCATTACAGCAGAAGAAGAAGGGACGAAAAAGAAAGAATAACAAGGGTGCGAGCCAGCCGGCACCGAGTACGATCCGTGCTCAGGACGGGCCACCTTCACCTAAGGATATCTCGAGGAGGGTGCATGTGGCGGGTAGGCTGATGCTACCGACTAATCTGCTCAATGCTGCAACCGGTGCTATGCGGAGTCTGCATGACAGTGTTCTTTCTTTGGAGAAGCGGCGTCTCTCCGAGAATGATGTGGCATACCCGGTTTTCGTGGCCAAGGTGCCAGAGGGCAAGGGCTTTGTGGATAGCGCCATCGGGGGTATGATCGTCCTGCGGTTTGATGACATCTTCGCTATGTTTAACCTTCATCCGCTGCACTACACCTTCGTTCGGTTATTTTCGCCGAGTATGGAGGTGCGGATCATTAGAGACAAGACCTCGGACATCGTGATAGTTGACCCCTTCTACATGCGTGCCAAGATCTTGGGCAGCGCTGGGGACCGGCAAGTCGCGAGTTCATACCTCGAAGGCGTCATTCTGGCAAACCCAGATAAGGATAACTTCCTCGTGCCTTACTTTCCCGAGTAAGTCATCCCCTCACCGCCCCGTAACATATGATTTCTTAGATTTCGATCGTTCTTTTTTTTTCTAACATTCCGTGTTTTGTGCAGTGACACACATTGTGTTGGGGAACGTAGTAACTTCAAAAAATTTCCTACGCACACGCAAGATCATGGTGATGCATAGCAACGAGAGGGGAGAGTGTTGTCCACGTACCCTCGTAGACCGAAAGCGGAAGCGTTAGCACAACACGGTTGATGTAGGCGTACGTCTTCACGATCCGACCGATCAAGTACCGAACGCACGGCACCTCCGAGTTCAGCACACGTTCAGCCCGATGACGTCCCTTGAACTCCGATCCAGCCGAGTGTTGAGGGAGAGTTTCGTCAGCACGACAGCATGGTGATGATGATGATGTTCTACCGATGCAGGGCTTCGCCTAAGCACCGCTACAGTATTATCGAGGTGGACTATGGTTGAGGGGGGACACCGCACACGGCTAAAAGATCAAACGATCAATTGTTGTGTCTATGGGGTGCCCCCCTGCCCCCGTATATAAAGGAGCAAGGGGGAGGCGGCCGGCCAAGGAGGAGGGCGCGCCAAGGGGGGAGTCCTACTCCCACCGGGAGTAGGACTCCTCCTTTCCTTGTTGGAGTAGGAGAGAAGGAAAGAGGGGGAGAGGGAGAAGGAAAAGGGGGTTGCACCCCTTGTCCAATTCGGACCAGAGGGGGGTGCGCGCCTCCTTCCTTTTGGCCTCTCTCCTCTATTCCCGTATGGCCCAATAAGGCCCAATACTTCTCCCCAGCGAATTCCCGTAACTCTCCGGTACTCCGATAAATACCCGAATCACTCGGAACCTTTCCAAAGTCCGAATATAGTCGTCCCATATATCGATCCTTATGTCTCGGCCATTTCGAGACTCCTCGTCATGTCCCCGATCTCATCCGGGACTCCGAACTACCTTCGGTACATCAAAACACATAAACTCATAATATAACCGTCATCGAACTTTAAGCGTGCGGACCCTACGGGTTCGAGAACTATGTAGACATGACCGAGACACAGCTCCGGTCAATAACCAATAGCGGAACCTGGATGCTCATATTGGCTCCCACATATTTTACGAAGATCTTTTATCGGTCAGACCGCATAACAACATACGTTGTTCCCTTTGTCATCGGTATGTTACTTGCCCGAGATTCGATCATCGGTATCTCAATACCTAGTTCAATCTCATTACCGACAAGTCTCTTTACTCGTTCCGTAATACATCATCTCGCAAATAACTCATTAGTTACAATGCTTGCAAGGCTTATAGTGATGTGCATTACCGAGAGGGCCCAGAGATACCTCTCCGACAATCGGAGTGACAAATCCTAATCTCAAAATACGCCAACCCAACAAGTACCTTTGGAGACACCTGTAGAGCACCTTTATAATCACCCAGTTACGTTGTGACGTTTGGTAGCACACAAAGTGTTCCTCCGGTAAACGGGAGTTGCATAATCTCATAGTCATAGGAGCATGTATAAGTCATGAAGAAAGCAGTAGCAACATACTAAACGATCGAGTGCTAAGCTACGGAATGGGTCAAGTCAATCACATCATTCTGCTAATGATGTGATCCCGTTAATCAAATGACAACTCATGTCTATGGCTAGGAAACATAACCATCTTTGATCAACGAGCTAGTCAAGTAGAGGCATACTAGTGACACTCTGTTTGTCTATGTATTCACACAAGTATTATGTTTCCGTTTAATACAATTCTAGCATGAATAATACACATTTATCATGATATAAGGAAATAAATAATAACTTTATTATTGCCTCTAGGGCATATTTCCTTCAGTCTCCCACTTGCACTAGAGTCAATAATCTAGTTCACACCACCATGTGATTTAATACCAATAGTTCACATCACCATGTGATTAACACCCATAGTTCACATCGTCATGTGACCAACACCCAAAGGGTTTACTAGAGTCAATAATCTAGTTCACATCGCTATGTGATTAACACCCAAAGAGTACTAAGGTGTGATCATGTTTTGCTTGTGAGAGAAGTTTAGTCAACGGGTCTGCCACATTCAGATTCATATGTATTTTGCAAATTTCTATGTCAACAATGCTCTGCACGGAGCTACTCTAGGTAATTGCTCCCACTTTCAATATGTATCCAGATTGAGACTTAGAGTCATCCGGATCAGTGTTAAAATTTGCATCGACGTAACCCTTTACGACAAACCTTTTTTTCACCTCCATAATTGAGAAACATATCCTTATTCCACTAAGGACAATTTTGACCGCCGTCTAGTGATCTACTCCTAGATCACTATTGTACTCCCTTGCCAAAATCAGTGTAGGGTACACAATAGATCTAGTACACAACATGGCATACTTTATAGAACCTATGGCCAAGGCATAGGGAATGACTTTCATTCTCTTTCTATCTTCTGTCATGGTCGGGCTTTGAGTCTTACTCAATTTCACACCTTGTAACACAGGCAAGAACTCTTTCTTTGACTGTTCCATTTTGAACTATTTCAAAATCTTGTCAAGGTATGTACTCATTGAAAAACTTATCAAGCGTCTTGATCTATCTCTATAGATCTTGATGCTCAATATGTAAGCAGCTTCACCGAGGTCCTTCTTTGAAAAACTCCTTTCAAACACTCCTTTATGCTTTGCAGAATAATTCTACATTATTTCCGATCAACAATATGTCATTCACATATACTTATCAGAAATGCTGTAGTGCTCCCACTCACTTTCTTGTAAATACAGGCTTCACCGCAAGTCTGCATAAAATTATATGCTTTGATCAACTTATCAAAGCGTATATTCCAACTCCGAGATGCTTGCACCAGTCCATAGATGGATCGCTGGAGCTTGCATATTTTGTTAGCACCTTTAGGATTGAAAAAAAACTTCTGGTTGCATCATATACAACTCTTCTTTAATAAATCCATTAAGGAATGCAATTTTGTTTATCCATTTGCCAGATTTCATAAAATGCGGCAATCGCTAACATGATTCGGACAGACTTAAGCATAGCTACGAGTGAGAAAATCTCATCGTAGTCAACACCTTGAACTTCGTCAAAAACCTTTTTCCGACAAGTCTAGCTTTGTAGATAGTAACACTACTATCAGCGTCCGTCTTCCTCTTGAAGATCCATTTATTTTCTATGGCTTGCCGATCACCGGGCAAGTCAACCAAAGTCCACACTTTGTTCTCATACATGGATCCCATCTCAGATTTCATGGCCTCAAGCCATTTTGCGGAATCTGGGCTCATCATCGCTTCCTCATAGTTCATAGGTTTGTCATGGTCAAGTAACATGACCTCCAGAACTGGATTACCGTACCACTCTGGTGTGGATCTCACTCTGGTTTACCTACGAGGTTCGGTAGTAACTTGATCTGAAGTTACATGATCATCATCATTAGCTTCCTCACTAATTGGTGTAGGAGACACAGGAACAGATTTCTGTGATGAACTACTTTCCAGAGCAGGTACAGTTACCTCATCAAGTTCTACTTTCCTCCCACTCACTTCTTTCGAGAGAAACTCCTTCTCCAGAAAGATTCCGAATTTAGCAACAAAAGTCTTGCCTTCGGATCTGTGATAGAAGGTGTACCCAACAGTCTCCTTTGGGTATCCTATGAAGACATATTTCTCTGATTTGGGTTTGAGCTTATCAGGATGAAACTTTTTCATATAAGCATCACAACCCCAAACTTTAAGAAACGACAACTTTGGTTTCTTGCCAAACCACAGTTCATATTGTGTCGTCTCAACGGACTTAGACGGTGCCCTTTTTAACGTGGATGCAGCTGTCTTTAATGCATAACCCCAAAACGATAGTGGTAAATCGGTAAGAGACATCATAGATTGCACCATATCTAATAAAGTACGGTTACGATGTTCGGACACACCATTACACTGTGGTGTTCCAGGTGGCGTGAGCAGTGAAACTATTTCACATTGTTTTAACTGAAGACCAAACTCGTAACTCAAATACTCTTCTCCACGATCAGATCGTAGAAACTGTATTTTCTTGTTACGATGATTTTCCACTTCACTCTGAAATTATATCAACTTTTCAAATGTTTCAGACTTCTGTTTCATTAAGTAGATATGCCCATATCTGCTCAAATCATGTGTGAAGGTCAGAAAATAATGATACCCGCTACGAGCCTCAATATTCATCGGACCACATACATTAGTATGTATGATTTCCAACAAATCCGTTGCTTGCTCCATTGTTCCAGAGAACGGCGTTTTAGTCATCTTGCCCAAGAGGCATGGTTCACAAGCATCAAGTGATTCATAATCAAGTGATTCCAAAATCCCATCAGCATGGAGTTTCTTCATGCGCTTTATACCAATATGACCTAAACGGCAGTGCCACAAATAAGTTGCACTATCATTATTAACTTTGCATCTTTTGGCTTCAATATTATGAATATGTGTATCACTATGATCGAGATCCAACAAACCATTTTCATTGGGTGCATGACCATAGAAGGTTTTATTCATGTAATAAATAGAACAACAATTATTCTCTAACTTAAATGAATAACCGTATTGCAATAAACATGATCAAATCATATTCATGCTCAACACAAACACCAAATAACACTTATTTAGGTTCAACACTAATCCCGAAAGTGTAGGGAGCGTGCGATGATGATCATATCAATCTTGGAACCACTTCCAGCACACATCGTCACTTCACCCTTAACTAGTCTCTGTTCATTCCGCAACTCCTGTTTCGAGTTACTACTCTTAGTAACTGAACCAATATCAAATACCGAGGGGTTGCTACGAACTCTAGTAAAATACACATCAATAATCTGTATATCAAATATACCTTTGTTCACTTTGCCATCCTTATCCGCCAAATACTTGGGGCAGTTCCGCTTCCAGTGACCAGTCCCTTTGCAGTAGAAGCACTTAGTCTCAGGCTTAGGACCAGCCTTGGGCTTCTTCACTTGAGCAGCAACTTGCTTGCCATTCTTCTTGAAGTTCCCCTTCTCCCTTTGCCGTTTTTCTTGAAACTAGTGGTCTCGTCAACCATCAACACTTGATGTTTTCTTGATTTCTACCTTCGTCGACTTCAGCATCACGAAGAGCTTGGGAATTGTTTCCGTTATCCCTTGCATATTATAGTTCATCACGAAGTTCTACTAACTTGGTGGTGGTGACTAGAGAATTCTGCCAATCACTATCTTATCTAGAAGATTAACTCCCACTTGATTCAAGCGATTGTAGTACCCAGACAATCTGAGCACATGCTTACTACTTGAGCTATTCTCCTCCATCTTTTAGTTATAGAACTTGTTGGAGACTTCATATCTCTCAACTCGGGTATTTGCTTGAAATATTAACTTCAACTCGAGTTCAGCACGGCACCTAATCTCGAAATACGCCAACCCAACAAGTACCTTCGGAGACACCTGTAGAGCACCTTTATAATCACCCAGCTACGTTGTGACGTTTGGTAGCACACAAAGTGTTCCTCCGGTAAACGGGAGTTGCATAATCTCATAGTCATAGGAACATGTATAAGTCATGAAGAAAGCAGTAGCAACATACTAAACGATCGAGTGCTAAGCTAACGGAATGGGTCAAGTCAATCACATCATTCTCCTAATGACGTGATCCTGTTAATAAAATGACAACTCATGTCAATGGCTAGGAAACATAACCATCTTTGATCAACGAGCTAGTCAAGTAGAGGCATACTAGTGACACTCTGTTTGTCTATGTATTCACACAAGTATTATGTTTCCGGTTAATACAATTCTAGCATGAATAATAAACATTTATCATGATATAAGGAAATAAATAATAACTTTATTATTGCCTCCAGGGCATATTTCCTTCACATTGCACACTCATCCTCTTAAGCCCGAAATATTCCATGGCCACGTATTTCGACTCGGACCGTCAGTCGAAGAAAGACTACACAAATATCAAGAAAGTTCTTGATGATGTTCTCCCCGGCTACGCCAGATCTGGAGGCACCTTCAGCAGGCCAATTCGTAGGTACGGCAAGCACGTGTTCACCCACAATATGACGTTCCCCTGCGTCAAGCAGCCGCCTGGCGGTCAGAAGGATGCCTACTACACCCTGCATCACATGCGGGCGATCGTATGGGACCATAATCACCTTCTGCTACCAAATAATCTCAAAGATTGGGCCGCACGCTTGACGGCAATCCAGGACGCGGACATCAGACAAGAATTCTTTCGCATCCAGTCGGAGTTTGCGGAAATCATCCATCAAGGTGTCCTTCGTACCTCGGGGTAGTTCTACCTCAGATATCAACCGTCCAACTGTGAGATAGAAACAACGCTACAAATGCAGGCTGACAACGCCCGCGATTTCATGACCATCACGACAGACGGCGGCTTCATCCACGCTCCGGTCCCTGAGTCGAGTCGAAAGTAGTGATGCTATGTAGTTCTGAAATATCGATTAGCTCATGTTGTAATTAAACTTTAATGAACTTGTATGTCTCTTTGGTTTGGACAGTCGTTCAACTTATATGTAATCGATGCTATTTATTAGTAGGACCATGAATCGTGCTATTAATGTGTTGCTTTTCTCTTCTGATCCTTTTGTTGCATACTTATATATTGCTTATGTATTGTCTGTGAATTGCTACTAACGTTTTGTTTGGCTAGTGCATAGAGATGCCGTCGTATGTCGTGTACAAGGGTAAGGTTCCCGGAGCCTACGACGACTGGGAGGAGTGTCGGAGACAGGTTCACCGTTTCAGCGGTAACAGTTACAAAGGGTACACCACTAGGGCGGAGGCGGAAGCTAGATACGCAAGCTATCTAGCGGGATAGAGGAGGGAGCGAAGGAGGAACCAGATGAAGACCAGTTTCATCGCGATGATGCAAATCGTGATGACCGCAACTCTCCTCTATGTGATGGTAGTTTAGATGATCGATATCGACTTGTAATGTGAAGACAAACTCGCTACTCGCGGTCTCGAGACTTGTAATGTTCTAACTTTGTTCGGTCTTTTGAATTTGGAGACTAATATGATGAATTGTATTCGGAGACTAATCTTTCATTGTATGCGATAAATCTGCTGTTTATATGTTGTGCTGTCTATATTCTGTGCTGTAATATATTTTGTAACCTGTACAAATATCAGAAAAAAATAATTCCTAATATTCATACTAGTGGCTCACCACACTGCACTTTAGTGGCGCACTGCAATAAACACACTAGTGGCGCATTATCTAGAAATGCGCCATTGAGCTCAAGGTAAATATGGCCCCCCGGGAGGCATAGTAATGGCGCACCGTTTGACATACTAATGGCGCACTCCCTGGTGCGCCACTATTGTCTGGTATACGGTGCGCCATTAGTATTAGTTACTAGTGGCGTGATGATAGTGGCGCACCTGTAGTGCGCCATTAATGGCCAAAACAGGTGTGCCACTAATTAGCCTTTTCCTAGTAGTGCGGTGCTGCCAGTGCCACTCCGCCTGGTGCACTGGCACGTTCACGTGCTGCCTCTGCCGGCGAGGCGCCGGCGCCGGCGGAGGTGGGAGGAACTCTGAGGGGAAAGGGGTGGCGGGGGACTTGCCCTTGGCCTTGCTGCCGCTGGCGCCGGAGAAGAGGCCCATCTCGCTGTGGTTGTGGTGGCTAGGGTGTGCCGGCGACGAGGGAGCAAAGGATGACAGATGTGGACGGCGAGTTTGGATGAGGACGGCCCTGGCGCACGGTCGGCTTAAAAATGGACGAGCGCCGTCGCTGATGCGTGGGCCCGTCGTCATAAATTAAGCTGACCGCGTGGGCAGCGGGTAGTTGGACGGCCGCCATGTGGGGACGTGGCGGATAGCGAGAAGGCGCGCGAAGCGTCCGTTCGGCGTCCGCGCCGACGCATTTGGGGTGCAAATTTGGGCCGCAAATGCGTCGGCGCGGACGCGACGCGGACGTGATTTGGGTTTGGGTCGGCGCGTTGGGCCGCCACTTTTGTCCGCGTCGACTCAAACAGACGCAGGCGAACGAAATGGGTCGGCCCTTTGGAGTTGCTCGAACAAACGCAAATTGATTGTGAAATTTCAAACCAATTTTAAAAAATGTTATGTGTAAGCACATGGGCAAGTTTTGATTGTCTTATGGGCCCGAAAAAAATTGTTTTGATTGTCTTATGAGGAATTCTTTTTCTATATAATATATTGCCTGTAAGAAGTACATGTTCATAAAGGATGAAACTACAAGTCAAAAGAAAAATGATGAAACTAAAATCACACATTGACTTCACCCTCACTCGTTATACGATTATACCAACAGTCAATTCAAAATGTCAAGCATGAATCCACGCGTCCACCACCCTCGCCAGTGTCGCCTCTGATTCCCCGCCCTCGAGTAGAGCCTCTTTTGCCCGCCTCATCACCGCCAGAGTCTGCTCTCGGAGCACCCTCCCGCCGTCTGAGTCCATCATCCACCTGACCTTCTTAGCAACCTCCTCGGCCTCCACCACCTCCTTGTTGTACCCTTCCATCGCGACGGCCAGCTCCATCTCTTTCTCTAGGAACACCGCGTTCATCAGTTGCTCCGCGTACAACGGCCACGCTAACATCGGAACGCCTGCCATAACCGACTCAAGCACTGAGTTCCACCCGCAGTGTGTCACAAAACAGCCCACCGCGTCGTGGGCCAGCACGTCGCGTTGCGGCGCCCATGACTTCATGACGAGGCCCCTGCCCTGGGTCCGTTCCAGGAAACCCTGCGGGAGGAGGGCATCCAAGTCCGGCTCAGGCGGCTTCTCGGAGTTCTTCGACGAGTTGTTGCTTGGCGGGCTCCGCACCACCCACAGGAACCTCTGTCCACTGGCTTCCAACCCGGCGGCCACCTTCCTCGTCTGCTTGGCGCTGAACCGGCCAAGGCTGCCAAAGGAGAGGAAGACGACGCTGCCCTTGGGCTGCGTGTCCAGCCATGCGAGGCACTCGTCACCGCGCTTCACGCCCACCTCCTCCGACTTGATCAGTGGCCCAATACAGTACACCGGGGGTGTCTTGAGGCCGGATGGTGCGCAGAGTCCGGCCAGGATGGTGTCCATGGCGCGCGGCTCCAGCGAGCGGAAGGTGTTGACGATGATGCCCTGGGATCGGAACATGTTGGTGCTCATGTTTAGAAATGCCTTGTAGGGCGCGCTGTCACGATCCATAAGCCGCTGAATGACGTGCGTCGCCGGGAACGAGGTGATTCCCGGAGAGTGCACGAGTTCCTGGCCCATTTCCCCGAAGCTCTTCGTGCTCTTGCCGTGCAGAACCGCGAGGTGCAAGAAGAAAGCCAGGATCTGGGCCCCAGAGGTGCAGAAGAAGTAGGCGGGGATGCCGAGCTCTGCAGCCACGTCGATGGCGACGCTGCAAAAGAAGTCCAGCACGATGACGGCCGGGGAGTCGCCGGCGAGGAAGTCACGGAGGTGCGGGTTGGAGAGGCGAACGACCTCGAAGGTTAGCATCTCCGGCGGCTCAGACCCGAGGAGCTCCACCTGTGGCAGACGTTGGAAAGAGATGGAGGGGTTGGCCGCGGAGACGCCGGCGAGGAAAGGACCCGTGGCGCTGGTGTCGTGCGGCGAGTCGACGAGGGCGACGGTGACGGCCAGTCCACGAGCCGCGAAGAGCTTGCCGAGCTCGATCATGGAGACCAGATGCCCCATGCCCGGCGACGGGTAGAGCACCACCCGCGTCTTCCGGGGACTCATGGTGGTGTTGGCTCCGGGGCCGACCATGTTGACGACAATAGCTTTCGCTCCTGATTCGGTGGTGTGGATTTTTGGAGCGTAGGTTTCCGTTTGGAACGTGTGTGTGTGTGTGTGTGTGTGTGTGTGTGTGTGTGTGTGTGTGTGTGTGTGTGTGTGAAACAGTGAGGAAGAGAGAGAGGGTAGGATGATTTGATATGGAGATGATGAAGAGGAAGCAGAGATTTATAGGGACGCGATGACGGCTTGGTGTTCAGGTGGGGATTGTGTTGA
Source organism: Triticum aestivum (assembly GCF_018294505.1). Lineage (NCBI taxonomy): Eukaryota > Viridiplantae > Streptophyta > Magnoliopsida > Poales > Poaceae > Triticum > Triticum aestivum. Next base: position 111,869,862 of record NC_057799.1, on the reverse strand, counting down.
ACTTGCGTCGATCCTTCCCATTAACTCCAATTTGGCACCGAATCTCTCAGCTCTACTCAGCAGACAAACAGAGAGTGAACCTGGACTCTCACTTTATTCGTAGTATATACAATATGCTAATAGATCGTCCTGGTGAGTGTCCGATGAAACGAAAGGGTGAGCGTCGCGACGTCATCGATGACAAATGGAAACAGACTTTTCGTCTCTGCTTAATGTCCCTCGAGGGAATCAGTTCAACATAAAAGCCAATTGCTAATCTACCAAACGGCGTATGTCTTAAGCTATATATCTTAAATAAAAAGAATAAAAACAATTGTTAATCGAGAACGACAATGTTTGCAGTGATAGTTACCTTTGCACGCCGTTAACTCGTACTCCTGCTCATGTAAAACAACATACTCCAGAGTAGTGCTCGTTGATGGTTGGCTCACGTCTATCTCGTCGAGAAGAAGAAAAGATGGTTGACATACGTCATAGCTTACGTATCAGCAAATGCCTTTCTTCTACGGAGGACCTAAAGTTAATCAATGGATGCTTGATCCTAAATATTAATACCAGGAGGCAGTGGTGGTTTTGGCACCATTGGAGTGATGCCACATGTAAAGGCGTGGAACCACATGTGTGTGTATGTCTGCACATGCATGTTATACCACTATCTCTCTTTTCATATATTTTGAACTATACTTTCTTTTCTATTTTACTTTTATATATTTAAAGGGGGCTGCTACGAGTCGGCCGGTGGATCTTTTAAAAAGATCCGCCGCCTCGCGAGCCATTCGATTGCGTGACGCGAGCCGTTCAATCCTCCTCTCAATTTTTTTTTTGCAACGATGCTCTTGTTGCAAGATCTGGTCTTCTCTGATTTCCCGCAACAAGACCTTTGTTGCGAAACCTCATCTTCTACAATTTTCTGCAACAAGACCCATGTTGCAAAACATTTTCTTCTTTAGTTTTCTGCAACAAAACCCTTACAAAAATTGCAACAACATCTCCCGCCGCGTCTATTTTCTGCAACAACATTTTTCACGCGTCTAATTTCTGTAACAACATCTTTCACGCGTCTAATTTTCTGCAACATCTTCATGCGTCTAATTTTCTGCAACAAGACCGTTGTTGTAAAAATTGCAACAACATCTTCTGTTGCGTCTAATTTTCCGCAACAAGACCCTTGTTGCAGAAATTAAAACAACATCTCCGCCGCATCTAATTTTCTGCAACAGGACCCATGTTGCAAAATTTGCAACAGCATCCCCGGCCGCTCGTGTACTTGCGCAATCTGCCACCATTTTGCAACAACACGATTGTTGCGGAGATAAGATGGTGCCACAACACCAGGAGGGCTCGCGCCTGAAGCTTCTACGCTGCCCGGCGACCCCGCTGCCTGCCGGTGAGCCCTTTCTCCGGCGCGCCGTGCCTCTCCCCTTCCATGACCTCCCCCTCTCTCACCTACATCTCCTTCTCTTCACAGGAAACATGCCAACGGCAGTCGAATCCTTCGCCTCCGGCTACTTTCCTGGCGAGCTCGAGCTAGATTCGCGCCCAGGGAAGGAGAGATGTGAGTGGAACGGGGAACCGCTTCGCTTGGCAGCACTGATTCATGAGGCAGGAGATTCGGGAGAAGACGATAGGGTACGAGGCGAGGCGAGGCTGTTGCAAAAAATGTGGTGGTGGGGTCCTGAACGGACGCGGGGCACGCAACCGAGGCGACGAACGCGAGCGTGATTATCCACCGGGTGATGGTAAGAGTTTCCCATATTTAAACTCCTCGCACCAAGACCTTGAGGACAACACAATCTTGAATACATTGTAAGCACGTTCAAATTTCAACGTTTCAATCTATTTATTTCACTCAATCTTGTGAAATATATTCCCTCTGTTTCACAATGTAAGGCCATTTCTAATCGATCCCGTAAAAGTTAAGGGAGTACCCGGCGGAGTAAAGTTAGTGAAGTAATTTTTACTCCACTAACGGTGGCCGCACCTAGCGGATTTTCTATAGCTAGTGGAGTAAAAAACAAAATTGCGTAGATTTTGTGTCCTAGCCACATCAACTTCAAACACTACACAATATATATCATGAGCATATTAAAATTAAAACATGCATAACATATAGTTTCATCATCACGAATTTTAAATAAAAACATGCAAACCCAAAAGTCATCACTTAAAACACAATGTTTGATCCAAATGTTAGAATATAAGTTGGGTTTTAAATATAGGGATAAGGAGTAGAGATCGAATAGGTTTAAACCATGTATTACTTGTCTTGTACTCCAAGCCTCTACCCCTCATGTATTCTATATTTACTCCATATGAGGGTCAGATCAATACAACACACAACAATAGAAACATTAGCCATCCTACAATTTTGAAAGTGCAACTAATCCCCGGGTGGTTTTGGTAATTCATAACAACATATAGCTCATTGAACTAATATCCATTCAAGTTAAATATTTCAGAAAGTTCAATGTTTGGCATGGCATGGACTAGAGATGTGGACCCCTCAAAATGCTAAGGACACATATTGGCAAAAGCTCAAGACTCTTCATTCATATTTTAGTGATCCAAGATCACATTGAGCCCACAGGAAAGCCAATACTATTAAAAGGGGATGAGGTGTTACTTAATGATCTACTTGCTCAAAGTGCTTACACTGTGTTTGGATGTCTGTATTGGGCTCTCTCTATTGGAATTGGTATTGGGCTACCCCAATTCAGGTGTTTGGATGTACTCCGAAACAACATATTGAAACGGTAGCGAATACAGAGCAGTTTCCGCTCGCCTGCATCCTCTCGTCCCGCAATTCGGAGGCCTCCCGCTCTGTTTTCGGCTGAATTGCCCTCATCCCGCAAAAGATACAGGTCAACACAATTAATCCCTCCCGCGACCGCGAAACAGAAGGGAAGAAGGGAAGGAGAGGACAACGGCGGCGCTCCGCGAGATACTCGGCGGCGCAGGTATGCTCACCCGCCCTTCCCTTCCCTTCCTTCTCCGCCGACCCTTCCCTTCCTCCTCCGCCGTTCCATCCCTTCCTTCCCGGCCCTCCTCCTCGGTTGTAGTTGCAGCTCGGTGACCCCGCCATCGCTCCCAGATCTGGTGAGCCTGCCGTGGTGACGCAACTGATGCTCCCTTGCACGGCGTCCGTGATTCCTGGAAGGTGCCGATGTTTGTTCGTGATGTGCGGGAAGCATGTGTGTTCGTGATGTTCCTGGCTTGTATCTTTGTTTTTGTGACGGGATCCTTGCTTGTATCTTTTAGTTTTATAAAGATATTGATTCGATGCTTTGTACAGAGGCATAGTTCTGGGCTACATTGGTTGTGCACTACCGCCGGCTGTAATCAGAGGCATATATTTATTTATCTACTTGCAGGTTTTGCTGACAAATTCCCCGCAGAAAAAAGTTTTGGCGACACAAATTCTGATTTGATGCATATAGAACAATGTATTATCTTCATACTCTTCTTGTTAATATTCAATTCCATAGTTTGTCATCCAAACATGATTTGGTATTGAAACTTCATCGGATTCCATAGGCCAATTCAGTGAACATCCAAACAAGTGAATTCGTATTCATGTTCATCACAATTTCCTTGTTGAATTGGTATTCCAACCAATTCAATACAGAGCCCTCTAATACAGACATCCAAACAAAGCGTTAGTGATATTGCTCCAAAGCCCTCAACCACTTTCTCATTTCCAAATATGTCCAAAACTCAAAGTCAAACTCGGCCCCACCGAAACATTCTATCCAGTGCCATTGAGTTCATTTGACATAGCCACTGCCAAAAACCCTAGACACTTCGGTCAAACCGATACGGATCTCGGTCTCACCGAGATGGCCTTGCAAACTCTCTGTTGCCTATTGCAATTATTTTGGTCTCACCGAAATGTGCGACTGGTCCCACCGAGTTTGCTTGACATACTGTCTGTTGCCTTATTGCTTCACTTCAGTGTAACCGAGTTGATGCAATCGGTGCCACCGAGTTGGTGTTTGCCCTAACCCTAGCACATCGGTCCCACCGAGTTCTTCTCATCGGTCCCATCGAGATTCCCGACGTTCACATTTTGAACTAAATCAGTCTCAGCGAGTTCTTCTATTCGGTCTGACCGAGTTGGGTCAAATGTGTGTAACGGTTGGATTTTGTGTGGAGGCTATATATATCCCTCCACCCACTTCTCCATTTGTGAGAGAGCCATCAGAACGTGCCTACACTTTTAGCTTACATTTTCTGAGAGAGAACCACATACTCATGTGTTGAGATCAAGATATTCCAATCCAACCACAAGAATCTTGATCTCTAGCCTTCTCCAAGTTGCTTTCCACTCAAATCATCTTTCCACCATATCCAAATCTATGAGAGAGAATTGAGTGTTGGGGAGACTATCATTTGAAGCACAAGAGCAAGGAGTTCATCATCAACACAACATCTATTACCTTTTGGAGAGTGGCGTCTCCTAGATTGGTTAGGTGTCGCTTGGGAGCCTCCGACAAGATTGTGGAGTTGAACCAAGAAGTTTGTAAGGGCAAGGAGATCGCCTACTTCGTGAAGATCTACCCGACTGAGGCAAGTCCTTCATGGGCGACGGCCATGGTGGGATAGACAAGGTTGCTTCTTCGTGGACCCTGTTGGGGAACATAGTAATTTCAAAAAAATTCCTACGCACACGCAAGATCATGGTGATGCACAGCAACAAGAGGGGAGAGTGTTGTCCAGTACCTTCGTAGACTGTAAGCGGAAGTGTTATGACAACGCGGTTGATGTAGTCATACGTCTTCACGATCCGACCGATCCTAGTACCGAAAGTATGGCACCTCCGCGATCTGCACACGTTCAGCTTGGTGATGTCCCACGAACTCTCGATCCAGCTAAGTGTCGAGGGAGAGCTTCGTCAGCACGACGGCATGATGACGGTGATGATGAAGCTACCAGCGCAGGGCTTCGCCTAAGCACTGCAACGATATGACCGAGGTGGATTATGCTGGAGGGGGGCACCGCACACGGCTAAGAGATCAATGATCAACTTGTGTTCGAGGGTGCCCCCCTGCCCCCGTATATAAAGGAGCAAGGGGGAGGCCGGCCGGCCCTTGGGGCGCGCCAAGGAGGGGAGGAGTCCTCCTCCTAGTAGGAGTAGGACTCCTCCTTTCCTAGTCCAACTAGGAGGAGGAAGGGGGAAGGAAGGAGAGGGAGAGAGGGAGGGAAAGAGGGGGCGCTGCCCCCCTCCTTGTCCAATTCGGACTCCCAAGGGGGGGGGGGCTGCCCTATGGCCCCTCCTCTCTCTCTCAGAAGGCCCATGTTGGCCCATTAGTTCCCCCGGGGGTTCCGATAACCCCCTTGCACTCCGATAATTATCCGGTGACCCCCGGAACTCATCCGATGTCCGAATATAGTCATCCAATATATCAATCTTTATGTCTCGACCATTACGAGACTCCTCGTCATGTCCATGATCACATCCAGGACTCCGAACTATCTTCGGTACATCAAAACACATAAACTCATAATACCGATCGTTAAGCGTGAGGACCCTACGGGTTCGAGAACTATGTAGACATGACCGAGACACGTCTTCGGTCAATAACCAATAGCGGAACCTGGATGTTCATATTGGCTCCCACATATTCTACGAAGATCTTTATCGGTCAAACCGCATGACAACATACGTTGTTCCCTTTGTCATCGATATGTTACTTGCCCGAGATTCGATCGTCGGTATCTCAATACCTAGTTCAATCTCGTTACCGGCAAGTCTCTTTACTCATTCCGTAATGCATCATCCAGCAACTAACTCATTAGTCACATTTCTTGCAAGGCTTATAGTGATGTGCATTACCGAGAGGGCCCAGAGATACCTCTCCGACAATCGGAGTGACAAATCCTAATCTCGATCTATGCCAACTCAACAAGTACCATCGGAGACACCTGTAGAGCACCTTTATAATCACCCAGTTACGTTGTGACGTTTGGTAGCACACTAAGTGTTCCTCTGGTATTCAGGAGTTGCATAATCTCATAGTCATTGGAACATGTATAAGTCATGAAGAAAGCAATATCAACATACTAAATGATCAAGTGCTAAGCTAACGGAACGGGTCAAGTCAATCACATCATTCTCTAATGATGTGATCCCATTAATCAAATGACAACTCATGTCCATGGCTAGGAAACTTAACTATGTTTGATTCAACGAGCTAGTCAAGTAGAGGCATACTAGTGACACTCTGTTTGTCTATGTATTCACACATGTACTAAGTTTCCGGTTAATAAAATTCTAGCATGAATAATAAACATTTATCATGATATAAGGAAATATGAATAACAACTTTATTATTGCCACTAGGGCATATTTCCTTCAGTTTGCCACTTGCACTAGAGTAAATAATCTAGATTACACAGTAATGATTCTAACACCCATGGAGTCTTGGTGCTGATCATGTTTTGCTCTTGAGAGAGGCTTAGTCAACGGGTCTGCAACATTCAGATCTGTATGTATCTTGCAAATCTCTATGTCTCCCTCCTTGACTTGATCGCGGATGGAATTGAAGCGTCTCTTGATGTGCTTGGTTCTCTTGTGAGATCTGGATTCGTTTGCCAAGGCAATTGCACCAGTATTGTCACAAAAGTTTTTTATTGGACCCGATGCACTAGGTATGACACCTAGATCGGATATGAACTCCTTCATCCAGACTCCTTCATTTGCTGCTTCCGAAGCAGCTATGTGCTCCGCTTCACACGTAGATCCCGCCACGACGCTTTGCTTAGAACTGCACCAACTGACAGCTCCACCGTTTAATATAAATACGTATCCGGTTTGTGACTTAGAGTCATCCGGATCAGTGTCAAAGCTTGCATCGACGTAACCATTTACGACGAGCTCTTTGTCACCTCCATAAACGAGAAACATATCCTTAGTACTTTTTAGGTATTTCAGGATGTTCTTGACCGCTGTCCAGTGATCCACTCCTGGATTACTTTGGTACCTCCCTGCTAAACTGATAGCAAGGCACACATCAGGTCTGGTACACAGCATTGCATACATGATAGAACCTATGGCCAAAGCATAGGGAATTACTTTCATTTTCTCTCTATCTTCTACAGTGGTCGGGCATTGAGTCTGACTCAACTTCACACCTTGTAACACAGGCAAGAACCCTTTCTTTGCCTGCACTACTGCAGGATGGTCCAAACGCGACACTACGATCAGAGACCCTTCGACTAAACTGTGTGTGATGCCATAATCACAAACGATGGTGTAAAAAACCCGTCAAAAAAGGTGCAAAATGTTTGCGATGACAGATGCATCAAACATGGTTCAGAATTTAGTTGCGTGTGCGATGCAGGGCATATGGTTCAGCTCAATGAACTGTTTGTGATGAGGAGGCACAAAAGAACGGGCAGCCAGATGAAGGCGTGTGCGATATACAACATACGGTTCACTGGGATGAACTGTGTGTGATTAGACAACACAATGGAAACGGTTCAACTGAACAAAATGTGTGTGATACGCGGAAACAGGTCCATAATTTGAAATGTGTGTGAAGACCAATAATAACACAGACGATTGCTACTAATAAGCCGTGTGAATTGCTCTGTCTACAGTAGAATAACATGTATATATATAACTGAAATAAACATCCAATTACATAAGTGACTATACAGATCATTCGCACACACCTCAATAAACAATTGCATGCATTCTAAAGTAGGAGAAACGATCGTCTAGTCATCTACTTCTTGTGACGCTCCCGCCACTGCTATGTGGCTCGATCCCTCGTCTGGGTCAGGAAGAAGACAGTTCCTCATGTCAACGATCCGCCTGTACATCTCGTAGCTTGTGTACGCGTCCATGGCCGCGTACTTGACATGTTGTTCATCCAGTCTCTTATGCCACACACTGTGCCAAGCGTTCTTGTCCTTATTGCTCTCTTGCTTCATCTTCACGTAGTAGGTGTCGATGATGGCCGAGGCGAGGTCAACCAGGGAGTTTAGTTTGCTTTTGTCGGTGCCCCAGACCTTGTAGTGGTGCTGGATGTTGACAAGATCGGGCATTTCAAGTCCGAAACCTTGAGCGCTTTTAGATCATTGGTGGTGTCCACCGTAGCGAAACTGTAGTCGGAGCTCTTGATAAACCTGGAGAAACGCTCGCAAGGCCTTGTGGCAAGGTGGAAGTGGTAGACGAGGACATCATGTCGCACGCACAACTGGGCAACGACAACCTTCTGATCGTGCCCGGCACGACCGATGGTGTACTCGAGGTCGAATCCGACCACTCGGTACTTGTCCTCGGCAAGGAACTGCTCCATAGTTTGGATGGAGCTCTCCACCAAGACCGGATCGTTCGTGTACACCACCGAGAGGGCCTTCCCCCTCACGTGGGTGTCCACTACGTGATGCATGGTGAACTTCCCACCGTTGTCGTCGTCGGCCGCTGGGAGCGCCATTGGAGCCACGGGAAGCGCCATTGGAATCGCTGGATGTCCTCTCTGTATGTGTCCTCGTGGGTGTGCTTATTGTGACGTGTGAGACGAGAGAAGGTAATTGGCCGCAGGAATAAAAGGGGACCGGGTGGCGTGGATTCTCGGCGCGTCCGCATGGCAGTTTTTGCAGCGGGTAACTGCATCATCGCGCCGCGCCCGGCGCAACTGGTTGCACACGAACGTGCATGATCGTGCGCCGGCCCAAAACACTGGCAGCGTGCGTGGAGGGACGAGGGCAGAGCACGCGTGGCGGGACGTGAGCAGAGCGCGCCGCGGCCACCTGAACCGCAAGCAACCACACGCATGGAGCAGTTGAACACGGAGCAAATGGTCGCCTACAAGCCGGCCGACAGTTGCGTCGCTGCGTAGAGAGCGGCCGTGTGGTACCACCTCCGTCTACTCTATAGTCTCCTTTATATTCCGTGCCATACTTTGCCCTCAAATTTAACCAACAAAATGTTAATGCATGTTTTAAAAGTTATATAATTGGAAACTATGTTCAAATACAAATCCAACTATATAATCTTTGCCGACATGCATTCGTATTTTATTAGTTAAATCATACTTATAAACCAGGACGGTGGTATAGTAGGTAATTAAATCGCAAATGTTTTTTTATTAACCGTATGTGTACGTGGCCTTTCGTCCTCCTCTCGCACGTCTTGTCACCCCGCTGTCGCAGACGGCTTACAGCGCAAGCTTGCGCAGTGCGCGGGGGCGTTCTTTTTGCCAAACGGTGGCGCCAATGAATCGTCGGTGAGCCCGTTCCCGCGCAACCTCGCATGTTCCCGCGCAAGCTTCCCGCCCGACTCGGTGAAATCCCCCAAAATCCCAATGCTTACCGGCCTGCTATAAAAAACCCTCATGGCCGGCGAGTCCTGCGTCGCATTTTCCCCTCCATCCCTGTAGCTTATCTCGTCTGCTTCTCCCACATTCGCCAATGGCACCGGTCCGTCATCGTCGCTCAACCACTCCGCCGTCATCAGAGGACAGCTCCAGCTGGGAGGCTACACCGCAGCGGCGGTGCAGTCCCCGGTGTAGTGTAGTGCGTGTGGCATCCCTGTTGGGTGTGCGTGGAACACCCACCAGACGCTGCGCCGCCGGTGCCCGTCGGCAGCTGTTGCCGGCCGCCGTTGCCGCCACACCACCGTCAAAAGCCAGGGCCATCGCCCGCTCCGCCGCCGTGGCCCGAAGGCGGGAGATGGCCGTCGTGGCCGCCACCCCACTGTCGGCCATTATGGCCATCACCCGCTCCGCCACCGCGGCCCGAAGGCGGGAGGTGGTGGTCGTGGCCGCCACCCCGTCGTCGGCCGCCGTGGCCGCCAACCCATCGTCGACCGCCGGGGTCATCACCCGCTCCGCCACCGCCGCCCGAAGGCGTTAGGCGAAGGTGGATGCCCGCACGTGCGACAGCGACCTTGCGCGCTACACCGAGTTCCTGCGGGAGGAGGAGGAGCGCCTTGTCGAGCACGCAAAGAGCCTTACCGCCGCAGTGGCATCGGCACACGCCGCCTCAGAGGCGAGGAATCAAGAGATCTACGAGGAGAACCACCGCTTCAAGAGGGGTCGTCTGGAGCGGCAGAGGGCGTTCGAGGCGAGCGTTGCTGAAGCTGCATTTGCGGCAGGCACCACATTGCGGGTGCCCAGCTCGTCGGTAGGCTCCTCCTCTCCGCTTCTTACTGAGCACGCTCGGCAGAGGAGATGCAGCTGGAAGTAGTACAAAGCCCCTCCGCAGTAGTAGTAGTATTTAGGGGCTATTTTGTTCAGTTCATCTGAGTATAGATGTGGTGGAACTATACACCGTACTTAAAATTAGCTAGTATATATAGTTGAACTAGCTATTCCAGTACGTGGTTGGCAACAATTGGGGAAAAGTTTGGTCGGTTCAACTGTCGAGTTGAACTGTTTGTATAAATTAAGAACGACTGCTTAATCTATGAATGAAATCTATGCTTAATTACTGAATTTTAGTTGCAAAAATTAGATACTGCTAGTGATTTTTAGCTTCATATTTTGACAAATCGCAGTGTTACAAGGATTGAAAAATCTTACCAAATTGTTTGTACGTGGTTGCACACGGGTCATCCAAAACAACCGTTTGCATTGAAGGGATGCACAAATCCTGCGCTGATCTCACTTTGCATACAGGTGTTCTATCTAAAACGTTTGCGATCAAGAGCTGCAGAAATCCTGCTCGGCAGATTTTCTCTTGGCTTCCTGGGGAAGCTGATGGTTTGCATACGGGTGTCCTAAACTAAAACGTTTGCGATGAGTGTTATATATTTAAAAAGTGAATTAAAATGCGTCTTGGGCGCCATTAATGAAGAGGATGCGAGCAAGGCGGGCGGCCATGGAAGTCAAAGGGCTCGCTTCCCAGTGAGCCTGCGCAGCATACAGCTCACACGCTTGCTGATGAGCCTGCGCACTCAAGCTTGCACACCTCTCGGTCAGCCTGCGCACCGGACGACGCTCGCACGCCTCCCGTTCAGTCAAGGTCAAGCAGCTGTCCGCATGGCACCTCCTACAGCCATTAAAACCAAGACACATGGCGTCACATGAATAGTTAACAGAATTTTGGATTTACTAGAATTTAAAAACCAGGCATCTCAATGTTTTGCCGGCAATCAACGGTGCCCTGGTGTTTGAAATTCATTCCCATTTCTTGCATGGGAGCTAAGCATGCACCCAAGGACACATATTTGATTTTTCAACCAATTTATATGCATTGGAGCATGTGCATGTAGTTCAAATTTGAATTATGCACATAAAATGCATTGAAAACTCAGTTAATGCATAAAAATATCCAAACGAACCCCGAAAAATAAAAAAATCACACAACACTCCTGTTGTTCTATGTTGACACGAGAAAAAAATTTGAAAGCAATAAGAGGCAATGGATATCATTTCGTCCACAAAGGTGGGACGTTCCCTACCGAAAACCATCATGCTTGTTGTGAGAAGCTCCGGTTTGTGAGAAGCATATACCCAAACCTGCCCCAAATGGGACAAAATTTGTACCACGACATGTTGATGCCGCTCCATGATAGCATGCCAAGTTTCATGAATTTCAGACGAGTTTTGGATTTACTAGAATTTAAAAACTAGGCATCTCAATGTTTTGCCGGCAATCAACGGTGCCCCGGTGTTTGAAATTCATTCCCATTTCTTGCATGGGACCTGAGCATGCACCCAAGGACACAAATTTGATTTTTCAACCAATTTATATGCACTGGAGCATGTGCATGTAGTTCAAATTTGAATTATGCACATAAAATGCATTGAAAACTCAGTTAATGCATAAAAATGTCCAAACGAACCCCGAAAAATCACAAAAAATCACACAACACTCTTGTTGTTCTATGTTGACACGAGAAAAAAAATTGAAAGCAATAAGAGGCAATGGATATCGTTTCGTCCACAAAGGTGGGACGTTCCCTACCGAAAACCATCATGCTTGTTGTGAGAAGCATATACCCAAACATGTCCCAAATGGGACAAATTTGTACCACGGCATGTTGATGCCGCTCCATGATAGCATGCCAAGTTTCATGAATTTTAGTCGAGTTTTGGATTTACTAGAATTTAAAAACCAGGCATCTCAATGTTTTGCCGGCAATTAACGGTGCCGTGGTGTTTGAAATTCATTCCCATTTCTTGCATGTGACCTAACACTACTAGGAAAAGGGCTATAGATGAAATGGCCACTAATGGTGCACCAGACATGTGGTGCACCACTACTATATAGCAGTGGCGCACCATGTGCTGGTGCGCCATTAGTGTGAAAGACACTAATGGCACACCAGACACACGGTGCGCCACTAGTAACAATTTTTTTTTATTTTTCCAAACATACTAATGGCGCACCAAGGCACAGTGCGCCATTACTAGTTCTAACTAGTAATGGCGCACCAGCCACATAGTGCGCCACTACTATATATTTTTTTTGCAAAATTACTAATGGCGCATCAGGGTATAGTGTGCCATTACTAGTTTAAACTAGTAATGGCGCACTGTGCCCTGGTGCGCCATTAGTGTATATTTTTATTTATTATTTTTTTGCAAAACTACTAATGGCGCACCACCAGCAGGTGCGCCATTAGTAACCAGGGTTACTAATGGCGCATTTGTAGGTGGTGCGCCATTAGTAACCTGGGACCAGCTAGATATTTTGGACAGCCACACCTACCCACTCACTTTCCCCACTTCATTCTCTCCACCTCCTCCTCCAAGCTTGTCTCGGCTGCCTCCTCCTCCTCACCTCATTTGCACCATAGATTCATCCAAATTAAGTGGTTAAATTACCTTTTTTGATAGGTAAGTAAGGGGGAAGCTATCTTTATGTTGTTCTCCCTCCAACAACGTGCACATGCACTTTTTATGGCCTAGCTAGATCTATGTATGTTTTTGGTGTTGCATATGTTTGTGGTGTTGCATATATGTTTGTGTTTGCAGGTGCCGGTATTTGAAATGCGATAGTTGCCAATATTTTGCAGGAATGTTGATTCATTTCCGTTTCGGCGAGAATTTTGGCACTATGCATTCTTTTTGGTCCTATTTTTAGGGAAAGTCATGCCAAATTTTTTCTTGGTTCTAAAATATCATTTTGCTCTACCCCGCAGGCGACCATGGTCCGCACGATGACCGAAGGCATCGTGAATAGGTTTTTGAGCTCCGCAAAGGCCGAGATGCTTCAAAAGAACGAGACGGAGATAAGATGTCCGTGCCGAAGATGCAAGCTGAAGAGCCTTATTGCGGACACGGATTCCGGGCAAGTGCGGGACCACCTGCTCTTGCGTGGTTTCATGGATGGCTATCGGTGGCAAGGTGATGAAGATGACTATGAAGTCGTCCATGGGTGCCGGGCAAGAAATGAGGAAGGGCAGCAAGACAATCACCGCGGCTCGGGCGGGCGAGAAGACGAAGAATCTCCAGGACATGATCACGACGGTGATGCTGTACACAATCATCATGTAGAAGATGCCGGACATGATGATGAGGAAGATGCCGGAGCAGACGAAGGGCATGATCATGAAGATGAAGATGCCGGCGGAGCAGACGACGATGGACCATCGATGGGCTGGGTGCAGGACCCTCATATTCAAGAGCTGCTTCTCAAGCAGACGGATAACGCAAGAGTTGCCGCCCGAGAGAAAGCCAAGCTGGATCAACTGGAGATAGACGCGGTTACTCCATTGTATGAAGGATGCAGGCCCGATGATACCCACCTGAAAGTAACGCTCATGGCTCTGGAGATGAAGGTAAAACACAAAATGACCGACGCATGCTTCGACGAGAACATGTCATTCTGGCATGAACGTCTTCCCAAGGGGAACAAGTGCCTGACCAATTTTGAGGAGGCGAAGAAAATCGTGTGTCCTCTGGATTTACCGCACGTGAAATACCATGTGTGCATGAACAATTGCATCATTTATCGGGACGAGCACGCGGAGTCTACCATATGTCCGGTGTGCGGCATCAGTCGATACAAGAAGAGGAAGAAAGCTCCTCGAAAAGTGGTGTGGTACTTTCCGATCACTCCTCGTCTGCAGCGGTATTTCGCGGACCCTAAGGTAGCAAAGCTCCTGCGTTGGCACGCAGATAGGGAGGAGAAGAAGCGAGAAGATGACGCAAATGATCCGGAGATAAATAAAAAAGACAAGATGCTGAGTCACCCTAAGGATGGGAGCCAGTGGAAAGCGTTGAACTTCCAACACCCAGAATTTGGGAAGGATCCAAGGAACATCGTGCTGGGCGCGAGCACCGATGGAGTCAATCCGTTTGGCAGCCAGAGAAGCACACATAGCACCTGGCCTGTGTTTGTGTGGATGTACAACCTTCCCCCTGGTTGTGCATGAAGAGGAAGTACATTCACATGAGTATGCTAATTGAAGGGCCGAAACAACCAGGGAACGACATCAATCTGTATCTAGGGCTGCTGAAAGAGGAGCTAGACACGCTGTGGAAAACGCCAGCCAATACGTGGGACGCCGCAGAGAAAGAATATTTCCCTATGAGAGCTGCACTGCTCACGACGGTGCATGACTATCTCGGTTACGGATATTTCGCGTGGCAGGTGGTCCACGGATTTTCTGGATGCGTCAGGTACATGGATGACACAACGTATCGCCAGCTAGATAGAGATCCCGGGTCTTCGAAAACCGTGTTCATGGGACATCGAAGGTGGCTTCGCGACGATGACCCGTGGAGGAAACGCAAGGATCTGTTCGATGGTGAAACCGAACCCCAAAGACGCCCGCGTACGAGGAGCGGCGAGGAAATAGACGAGCTGTTGAAAAATTGGAAAGATTGCCCACTGCCGGGAAAGAAGCAAAAGGCGCCAGAGCCGGGAAAGAAGCGAAAGGCGCCAGAGCCGCTGCTGAAGGTAAAACGAGGTCTGTTTTCTGGGACTTGCCGTACTGGAAGATCCACCGTGTGCCTCATAGCCTTGATGTCATGCATATCACGAAGAACGTGTGCGAGAGTCTGCTTGGTACCCTGCTCAACATGCCAGAGAGGACCAAAGATGGGCCGAAAGCAAGGGCAGACTTGAAATCACTGGGCATCAGGGAGGAGCTTCATGCTAATGATGATGATGATGAGGCGAAGCAGGACACGGAAAGTCGTCGCAAAGGCAAAAAGGCCAAGAAGACCGGAAATGACTACCCTCCCGCGTGCTTCACTCTAAGTCAGGAGGAGATCGATCAGTTTTTCACCTGCCTCATAAGAGTAAAACTTCCTTACAGTTACGCGGGGAAGATAAGCAGATACCTAGACCCTGCGAAGCAGAAGTTCAGCGGGATGAAGTCTCACGACTGTCACGTGCTGATGACGCAGATACTTCCAGTTGCAATCCGTGGGATCATGGACGCTCACGTCTGTGAAACGCTATTTGGCCTATGCAACTTTTTCGACATCATCTCTCGGAAGTCGGTTGGCATGAGGCAACTCAGAAGGCTACAGGAAGAGATCGTGGTGATACTATGCGAGCTTGAGATGTACTTCCCTCCCGCATTCTTCGACGGTATGGTGCATCTGCTGGTCCATATCGTGGAGGATATCATCCAACTCGGGCCGACGTTCCTGTACAGCATGATGTCATTCGAAAGGATGAATGGTGTCATCAAAGGATACGTTCGCAACATGGCACGTCCAAAGGGAAGCATAGGCAGGGGCTTTCTGACCGAAGAGTGTATCTCCTACTGCACGAATTATCTAGGCATCGAGAACCCCGTTGGTCTGCCCGTCAACAGGCACCTGGGCAGGCTCACTGGATGGGGTCACCGTGAGGGTCCCCGCGAAATGGATGTCGACTTCGAGGGTCGACTCGCCGACTTTGAAAGAGCAAACCTAGTCGCGCTACAACACATAGACGTGGTCGATCCTTGGGTGGTAGAGCACAAAACCTTTATTGAGAAGACGTACAATGACCGAGGCCAACAGAGGACGGACGGAGATATAATCAAAGAGCAAAACTCATGTTTCACGCGTTGGTTCAAGAAGAAGCTTCTGTCGTACCCTTTACATGAGGATTCTTCCGCGGAAGAACAACTCATATTCGCCTTGTCACAGGGCGCCGAGCACAACCTGATGACGTATGAGGCGTACGATATCAACGGCTACACATTCTACACCGAGGACAAGGACATGAAGAGCGATGGTTATCAGAACTCCGGGGTAACGATGGAATCCTACACCGGTAACGACAAGGACAGATACTACGGAAGGATCGAGGAGATCTGGGAGCTGAGCTACGCTGGAGAGAAGGTCCCGATGTTCCGTGTCAGATGGGCCAAGAGCGTCATAAAAGAAAACCGGTATTTCACCACCATGGTTATACCCGAAGCCAAATCCAAGACCGCAGGCGCGAACGTCACCGCGAAAAAGGAGCCATGGGTACTGGCTTCCCAAGTGGACCAATGATTCTTCATTACCGACCCGTCAAAGCCCAGTCGTGTTGTCGTGAGGAGAGGCAAAAGGAAGATTATCGGAATGGATGGAGTCGCCAATGAGCAAGACTTCGACAAGTATGACGACCCGAAGATGGAACATGACGACGACGATGAAGTATCAGCATACACCACAAGAAGAAGCAGGACCACCCTACCTAAAGGACGTCCGTTCAAGAGAAGAAGTCCATTTACGAAAAATAAGGGCAAGAAGATTGTGAACAGATAGCTAGCTAAGATCGACTGTATTTAAATTGTAGCCTTCATTTCTCGATTGTATTTCATGGGCACTTTTTGAACTCAGGAATATTTTTCCAAATTTGATGATATTTTTTCATATTCAATATGAAAAAATATTGAATATTCATGAGGACACTCGATCTTGATCCCCCTCCATCTCGATCGCTATCCCACCTCGTCAGATCCCCCTCGCCGCCGAGCACCCCCCGCACCCTCTCCCCCACTCCACCGCCGCCGCTGACCCACCGCCGCACCCTCCCCCACTCCACCGCCGCCGCCGACCCCCCGCACCCTCCCCAGCTCCACCGTGACAAATGAATGCAACTAAAAATCCAAAAAAACAAATTTGATTATATTTTCAAATAACAAATTTGATGATATTTTCAAATAATAAATTTGATGATATTTTTTCATATTCATAAATATTTTCAAATAACAAATTTGATGATAATTTTTAAAAAATTATTACTGTTTCATATTCATATTCATTTTCTAAAAAATTATTAGATGCAACAACAAATAATAAAAAAACATTACTTATGGCGCACCGCTGTCTGGTGCGCCATTGCTATCTAAAAAAGATTACTAATGGCGCACCGCTCGGGGGTGCGCCATTGCTATCGAAAAAAACATACTAATGGCGCACCGCTAGGGGGTGCGCCATTGCTAAGCCTCCCCCACTAAAATCCCCAATCTCACATTTCTCTCTAAGCCCTCGCTCCCGTGCCTCATCTCACCCGCGCCGCCCCCGTGCTCGCCGTCCCCGCCGCACCCGACCACCACCGCCCCCGTTTTCGCTGCCCCCGCCGCACCCGACCACCACCGCCCCCAACGCCCCGGCGCCTCGCTGCCCGTCGCCCCACCTCCCCCGAAATCGAGGTCGCAAAACCCTCGCCGAGCGCCGCCTCCCTCACCGTCCCCCCTCCGCCCGCGCCCGTGCCCTCGACGTACGTCCTCCCGCCCCAGCGCCCCTCCCCCCGCGGCCCCGCCTACGTTAACCTCGTGCTCGCCGTCCAACACCGCGCGGCCTGCCTCGTTGCCGCGCACTTCAATCCGCGCCCTCGCCGTCTTCGCCGAGAAGCTGCCTCCTCCCGCTTCAGCGCCCACCTGCCCCCGCCAGCGTCGGCTTGCGCTCGCCGTGTGTAGCGCGACCCACCCCCTCGCCGTCCTCCCAGCGCGGCGGTCCTCCCCGCCGACCTCCCCATAACTCGGAGCCCGCCGACCTCCCCGACCAATTCTGCATCGCGGTCGACCTGCAGGGCAGCATTCCGTCTTCCCCAGCCTGACGTTGCCCTCCAGGGCAAGCCAGGGATTCGAGGTGATGCCCCTCACCCCCAACATGCTGTACTGAATTTCTAGGAAAATATGTGATGATGCAGTGTGTGTCAGGTTCAAAAGGGAAAGAGAAAAGAACAGGGTTTCTTCAAGTACATGATAGTATTAGTTTTTATCTCAGTCCTTGTGGTGATGTTTGTGTGTTTGGGGTTAAACATATGGGGTACAAGTACAAGGTGGCATCAACAATTTGCAAGGGGCACCAGAGACTCATCATTTGCCAAGAACAGATGTCAGCCATTAGCTTGGCATCATGTAAGAAAATGGCCATAATGTGCCCTGATAATGATGTATTTTGTCATAAAAATATATAGTGGACTGCCATGATAATGACATGGTCCTGTGTTTGCAAGCTGTCATAATGTTTTCATTCAAAAACCATTGAAAAACACTCATCCAAGTTTCCAGAATGGCAGCATATTTTTAGAATGAAACAAAACAAAGTTCCTCTGTACATACATATATGGCTTTGCCACAATGGTACACTAGAGTGAAAGAAGAAGCATAGGCTTAATTGAGCTGCAGAGTTCTTGTTACCTTGTCTGTCTGTCCTCGTTAGTTACATGTATCTCTCTGTTTGTGTTTCTGCGTAACAGGTTCGATCGCGGTTGGAGAAAAATTGAGGCGTTTGTTGGCTCCAAGACAGTGATACAGGTATATACATGTGCTCTGCTTACTTGTTTGGTTTGCAATAATTATCATCTAACAAAGTATGCTTAGTTGTTTGGTTTGCAACCCATATTTTATAGTTGATAATACATTTTCCAGATCTGCTTGGTTGCAATCTTTTATCTGAACGCGGTCATTATAAGTTTATAGCTTTCCCACTGTCAGGCTTGTTCCAATAAGTAGATGCACTTGCTCCTTTCTTACATATTTGTGCAATAGTTATCATCAAGTCTACTTCCATGTTGCTGCTAGTAGTAACCTGACAGCACAGCCATACTTAGACCTTCAGAAGGTCAATCTTCAGTTTACTTGACTTTTGAGCCTACTAGTAGTAACTTGGCAGCCATTCAAGGATGTCTTGGTTGTTCACGAGGCCATCCAATTGTTGTTATGTGATGACCTGATTTCTTGTCTTCCAATGGCATTTGACATTGTGATGACCAACTCATTGATTTGTCATACCCATACTAAACAAAGGTTAGGTTCAGAGATAGTGCTGCATTGTTGAGTTTTACTCCTTTTGATGTAGTAAATTTATTGACTGGTGTTTATCTTACCCTGTTCCATTGAGTACTAAATCATTATTGGCTTGTATAGATGTCAGCATGCTCCCTTTCTACTCATTTTGGAGAACCCGTTCTTCACTTCTAAGAGTTGTTGTATTGGCATGGCACATTTGCAATGGACTTTTATATATCTTTAGCCACTGTTCATTAACAGCAAGTCAACAACAACATCAGTAAAATTCAGTTAACAACAACATTAGTAAAATTCAGTTAATTAACTGAAGAAGAGAAGAGAGAAATTAGCCAGGGGTAGATGAAGAGAGAATATCATGAAGGAATAGTTTAGTTTTAATTAATGGAAAAGTTGCATTTACTTGTAATTAAAGGAACAATTTCAGTTAATTATAAATATTCAATAGTAGCAGAGGCAAGCAGTAGCAGTAGCAGTAGATGCCAACTCTTGATATGCATGCATGCATTCTTTGCTTGTTTATATTCATTCTTGTAAACTGAACATGCTCATCTATCTATCTATCTATCTATCTACCTGCTTAAGTATGTATGTATGCATTGTATTTTTATTTCCTTTGGAAAGTAAAGTTTATTTCCTGGCTGGCTGGCATGATGGCTCATGGATCCCTCAGCTGCAGCTGCAGCTGGAGCTCAATCTGATCTCATCTGAAATGACTCTATAAATACAGAGTGTAGTGAGTTACAGAGTAGCAAAAATAGTTGCTGGATGCAGTTACTTGCATGGGCTTGGCTGATGAAGAAAAACTTTATATATATTCATACTGATGTTGACTCTATAAATCATACTTAGTGGACATGTTTTACGTGTTGATCCATCAATTGATCACATTGAGAAAGACCATCGTGTCTCCGACCATTTTGCAAAGGTCATGTCTCCGACCATCGTGTCGTGATGATTTTGCAGGTACCCCGAGAGGCCCTTGAGTTTGCTGGAATGTCGATTAACTTCCGTTCCGGCAAATTCGAGTACTCCATATGTCCTATTTTCAGCAAAGGTCATGCTGAAATTTTCCGTGAATTTTAGCATGACTTTGCTAAAAATAGGACATATGGGGTACTTGCGACTAATGCATGGGCCGGGGTATCTTAGTACTTAATTAAGTAGGATCAACTACCAGAGCAATATTATCAGCCCCAACACGCTCAAGAAGGCGGTCTGTGAGCAGAACTTGATCCCATTACAGCAGATCAAGAAGAAGGGACAGAAACGAAAGACTAACAAGGGCGCCGGTGCGAGCCAGCCGGCACCGAGTACGATCCGTGCTCAGGACGGGCCACCTTCACCTAAGGATATCTTGAGGAGGGTGCATGTGGCGGGTAGGGCGATGCTACTGACAAATATGCTCAATGCTGCAACCGGTGCTATGCGGAGTCTGCATGACAGTGTTCTTTCTTTGGAGAAGCGGCGTCTCAGAGAGAATGATGTGGCATACCCGGTTTTCGTGGCCAAGGTGCCAGAGAGCAAGGGCTTTGTGGATAGCGCCGTCGGGGGTACGATCATCCTGCGGTTTGATGACATCTTTGCTATGTTTAACCTTCATCCGCTGCACTACACCTTCGTTCGGCTGTTTTCGCTGAGTATGGAGATGCGGATCATTAGAGACAAGACCCCGGACATTGTGATAGTCGACCCCTTCTACATGCGTGCCAAGATCTTGGGCAGCGCTGGGGACCGGCAAGTCGCGAGTTCACACCTCGAAGGTGTCATTCTGGCAAACCCAGATAAGGATAAATTCCTCGTGCCTTACTTTCCCGAGTAAGTCATCCCCTAACCGCCCCGTAACATATGATTTCTTTGATTTCGATCGTTCTTTTTTTTTCTAACATTCTGTGTTCTGTGCAGTGACACACATTGCACACTCATCCTCTTAAGCCCGAAATATTCCATGGCCAAGTATTTCGACCCGAACCATGACTCCAAGATAGACTACACAAATATCAAGAAAGTTCTTGATGATGCTTTCCCCGAATACGCCGCATCTGGAGGCACCTTTAAGAGGCCAGTTCGTAGGTACGGCAGGCACGTGTTCACCCACAATACGACGTTCCCCTGCGTCAAGCAGCCGCCTGGCGGTCAGAAGGATGCCTACTACGCCCTCCATCACATGCGGGCGATCGTACGGGACCATAATCACCTTCTGCTACCAAATAATCTCAAAGATTGGGCCGCAAGCTTGGCGGCAATCCAGGATGCGGACATCCGACAAGAATTCTTTCGCATCCAGCCGGAGTTTGCAGAAATCATCCATCAAGATGTCCTTCGTACCTCGGGGTAGTTCTACCTCAAATATCAACCGTCCAACAGTGAGGTAGACACAGCGCTACAAATGCAGGCTGACAACGCCCGTGACTTCATGACCATCACGAAAGACGGCGGCTTCATCCACGCTCCAGTCCCATGAGTCGAGTCGAAAGTAGTGATGCTATGTGTAGTTCTGAAACATCGATTAGCTCATGTTGTAATTAAACTTTAATGAACTTGTATGTCTCTTTGCTTTGGACAGTCGTTCAACTTAGATGTAATCGATGCTATTTATTAGTAGGACCATGAATCGTGCTATTAATGTCTTGCTTTTCTCTTCCGATCCTTTTGTTGCATACTTATATATTGCTTATGTATTGTCTGTTATTTGGCTAGTGCATAGAGATGTCGTCGTATGTCGTGTACAAGGGTAAGGTTCCCGAAGTCTATGTCGACTGGGAGGAGTGTCGGAGACAGGTTCACCGTTTCAGCGGTAACAGTTACAAAGGGTACACCACTAGGGCGGAGGCGGAATCTAGATACGCGCGCTATCTAGCGGGAGAGAGGAGGGAGCGTTGGAGGAACCGGATGAAGACTAGTTTCATCGCGATGATGCTCATCGTGATGACCGAGCTCTCTTCTATGTGATGGTAGTTTAGATGATCGATATCGACTTGTAATGTGAAGACAAACTCGCTACTTACGGTCTCGAGACTTGTAATGTTCCATCTTTATTCGGTCTTTTGAATTCAGAGACTAATATGATGAATTGTATTTGGAGACTAATCTTCTATTGTATTCGATGAATCTGCTGTTGCTGTGTGGTGCTGTCTATATTCTGTCTAATAATATATTTTGTAACCTGTGCAAATATCAGAAAAGAAAAAAATAATAATCCCTAATATTCATACTAATGGCGCATCACGTGCGCCATTAGTATGCCAAAGGATACTAATGGCGCATCACCCCACAGTGCGCCATTAGTATGGCAAAGCACATGTGTAAATATCGCCCCCTGGGAGGCACACTAATGGCGCATGTCGGTCTATACTAATGGCGCATGGCGTGATGCGCCATTAGTATTTAATACTAGTGGCGTGGTACTAGTGGCGCACCAGTAGTGCGCCATTAGTAGGCAAAACTGGTGCGCCACTAGTAGGCCTTCTCCTAGTAGTGTAAGCATGCACCCAAGGACACAGATTTGTTTTTTCAACCAATTTATATGCACTAGAGCATGTGCATGTAGTTCAAATTTGAATTGTTCACCTAAAATGGCTAGAAAACCTATTTAATGTATAAAATGTTCAAACGAACCCTGAATAATTCCAATTCTTTTACAACACACATATAGTTGCATGTTCACTCCAGATAAAAGGTCTAGCAATTCAAACATCGTCCATTGCCGCTCTGACCCCATTATGTAATTCAAATCAAGATGAAAAATCAAGTAGATCGCACACAGTTTATTATCAACAACCGTGTGAGATGTAGTACAAAATATCTTGGAGCACCGTCGGTGTATAGTACGCCTATGGCTTATGCGAGAAGGTGCGTCGGCTACAGCCCACAGCCGGCGTGTCAAGCACACTAGCTCGCTCCCCAAATATCATTTCCTTGTTCAATCGTCGCCGGTGAAAGATGGGCACGTGGACCCGCATCGTGAGGGCAACTTCAGTGCCCCACTCCGGCAAGAGCGCGGCCGCAGCCGCCATGCGCGTGCTAACAAGGTGCATGAGTGCGGCCGCACTTTGTGACCGGGCGGCAAAGGCAGCCCAAACGGCCGCTGTTGCTTCTCAGGTGGCGGCAGCAACATCTGCCTTGGGGATAGCAACTGGCGAGAGCGGCACAACAACTGTCCGTTCCACAGCGGCGGCCTTAACCCTGATGGAGGCCGCCCACGACCATGTGGAGGCCGCCCACGCCTAGCACCTGGCGGTCACTGCACAAATCGAACGAAGCTTCTCCGACAACGGTCGGCAACCCACGGCCGAAGAGCTGGCAATCACCAAGAGCGTTCAAGCAGCCGTCCGTTCCTCTGCCGCATACCTTGCGATGACGGAGCCCGTCCAAGCCTAGATCGTGTCCGCCCACGCCCAGCTCGTGGCGGCCTTTTCCAAAGAGATGGCGGACGCGGATGGCGAGATGCTTGCCGAGTATGGTGCGATGGATGCCATGGAGCCCCTTCCCCACGAGACCGTCGGGCGCGAGCTGCACATGGAGGCGGCGGCGGAGATCGACGAGCACCAGCCATAGTAGTACTCAATGCTTTGTTTAATTAAGAGCGCTGGTCTTTAATTTGTTAGAGTAATGTTTAGGTCAGCTACCTCTGTTTAATTGCTGAACTTGCTCGATTAAGAAGTGTGGGTGTGCTGTAGTCTCCTTTGTGTACCCAAATTATGCAATGACGTGGATGACCACTGTAACCATGGAAATTCGAACCAAAACTTTTGACGTTCAAACTCATCACACACGGGTTAAGCTATCTGAATCATTTGTGATGTCCACATATCGTACACAGTTCTGAATAAGAGACAGTGTCTGATGACACTTTGCGCGCCAGTTTTTTGGCTGAAGCGATTCCAAATTTTCGGCTTCCGCAGAAATATCTACCTCCCCACCCCCTTACCAAAATCCACATTTCCCCTCTTTTCGCCTTCCTTTCCAAGTTGAAACCTTCACTCCTTGCTTGCAGCGCCGCCGCCTCCTCGCCGGCGACCCTCCTTCACGCTGCTCGGCCTCCTCTATCCAGGCAGGTAATCCACACCCGACCCCCATCCTCCTCCTCCTTCCACATCCCACACGCCCCGATCGCCGGCGCGAGCGCGACACCTTCCACCCAAATCATCGACCCTCCACCAAATAAGCGCCGGCCTAAGCTATGGTGCACGCAGTATAGCTAGGACCTCAAGGAGCATTTGGCAGCGGAGAAGCAAATCGCGGCCGCACGCGCGGATGAGGTCGTGATGGCTGCCATTCGTGCCTACCCCCAGATCTTGGAGGAGCACCTTGCCAATTGCTAGCTATGCCGGTTAAGCATGCTCGGTTTACCCGTTGCTTGTGTTGCACCTGCCTTTCCTTCACAAAATCTAGTGAATTGTGCTATCTAATTTCACCATGCAATCTGTTGCTCTAGTGTATATGTTCTATATGTCGTGCAGTGTGGTGCTCACTTATTAACTGTTTTGTTAATTAGTTGTTGTCTTCAGTCAACTGTTTGGTTCAATTATGCAAATGTGATGTTCAATTCTTCAGGCTGCAATTTTGTATTGTCTTCCATGTGAGAAATAAATCGAATTTATATTTACAAAATTGTGGGTGCATTCTGTTATTGTATACCATGTGAGGAATAAATTGAATTTGGGTGTAGTAAATACATGAGAAACAAATACAATTGCTACAATTGGCTGTAGTTAACTGTTTGGTTAACTCTCTGATCTTCTATTAGGAGTATGTTATATTGTGCTATGTGGTGCTTAGTTAATGTTTGGTTCATTTGTTGTGGTGTTTAGTTAACTGCTTGGTTCAATGTTATATTGTGCAATGTGGTGCTTAGTTAATGTTCGGTTCATTTGTTGTGGTGTTTAGTTAACTGCTTGGTTCAATTCTGCAATGCGATGTCCAATTGTCGTGGGTAGAATTTTGTATTGTTGTGCATGTGAGGAATAAATCGAATTTGGCTGCACTTAATACATGAGAAACATATACAAGTGCTATATTTCCTAGTTCTTAATCATGCTTGGTTTGGGTAAATGGGTTTTCCGTGTGGCTTCAATTAATCTTGTGAATCTGCAATGTGCTTATTTTTCATCAACATATTTTACTGATAGCATGTGAACCCTTACTTAACCTGATGACTAACTACCTTATATGTGTTGTAGGGAAACAATGGGAAGCACTGAGGTTTACAATCGAGGTTAGCACGTGCATGGTCCGTTGTCTAATAGCACATTATTGTGCAATTGCAGGAGCCATTCTAATATTTTGGTTTTTAACAATTTGGTCTTGCACATGTAGGTCCTGCTGTCAGAGGTTTTGACCCACTGTTCGGCCCTTTTTGCATATGGGGAAATGAGTTGTCCATGAATATCAATCAAATCAAGAAACTCAAAAAGATTGTTAGGATAAAGAAATTAGCGACAAAAAAGAACAAGATCTTTGTCTGCACAATGAAGAAGACATCAGTTCACTACAAGATGGTACTAACTATTATACCTTGCCTCTTTTTATTCCTTTGCCCCATTTCCAATATAGAGAAGATATTTATGCACATCCTTGTTTTCAGGCCTTTCCAAAGCAGTTCACTTATGATTACCTCTCAAACCACCTCTATGGTCAGGAGGCGAGGAAAGTTTTCATACAACACCCACGGTTCAATATTGAAGTGTACCTGAAGAGGTCGAAGGACAGACGGTCAATCATCCACAGGCACTGGCCTAAAGTTGCAAAGATCTTCAACATGAATGAAGGCTCAATATTCGCCTTCCACTTCAGCAGTTTTCCAGATGAGGTGCATCTGTCTATATACCGTCTATGATGCTAATTTCGAAAGGTTCTACATGTTGCATGTGGAACTTACTGCTGGTGTAGTTGTGTAATGGGGTAGCTGAGTGCTAAAGCTATATCATGTTGTACTCTGATGTATTTCAATTATGAAATTCTGCTTCCTTAATATGGGAATGCAATATATTGTGTGCTTAATATGAATGTCAATTAGATTAATAAATGGATTATTAATAATAGGGCAATTAGCCTGCTAATTGGGTTTTGATATTGCAAATGGTTGTTGAAAAAATACCGTGGGCGATGACCTCAGGCAACACACACAGTTTCTAGGAATAAACCGTGTTGGATCAATGAACAATCACACACGACATTCTCTTGAAAACTTTCACGTTAGGCCACCTTGCGCAAACATTTACCACATAAAAACTGTGTGTCATGGACAACCTTTGCCACACAGTTTCTTCTACGGACCGTGTGTGCTACATTCAATAACGCAAATGATTTAACGGGAAAAACTGTGTGTGATGTAGCTGTGAACGGAAACGTTTTCCTTGGAGCGACTGTGTGGGATGTGCATACGAACGAAAACATTTAGCGGGGATTGACTGTGTGGGATGTACTTGCTACCGGAAAGAATTTCGCCATATAATTGTATTTTTAGCTCTTGTACGTATTTCCGTATTTGAGTGCTCGCCGGTCGCACACGACCTCATTTTGCCGAACGTGTGTGCCAGGAGGGCATATGCCCGACGGTTTTTGGGTCGTGTGGGAAGGACCCCCCTATCGCCCACACTCACTTGGCGACGGTTCCAAATGCCGTCGCGGAAAGGGGTAAAAACTGTTTGTTTAGGACCGATGCGCACCAGTGCTGATCCATTTTGAACTTCTTCAAAACTTTGTCAAGGTACGTGCTGTGTGAAAGTCCAATTAAATGTCTTGATCTATCTCTATAGATCTTAATGCCCAATATACAAGCAGCTTCACCGAGGTCTTTCATTCAAAAACACTTATTCAAGTATCCTTTTATGCTATCCAGAAATTCTATATCATTTCCAATCAACAATATGTCATCCACATATAATATTAGAAATGCTACAGAGCTCCCACTCACTTTCTTGTAAATACAGGCTTCTCCGAAAGTCCGTATAAAACCATGTGCTTTGATCACACTATCAAAACGTTTATTCCAACTCCGAGATGCTTGCACCAGTCCATAAATGGATCGCTGGAGCTTGCACACTTTGTTAGCATCCTTTGGATCGATAAAACCTTCAGGTTGTATCATATACAACTCTTCTTCCAGAAATCCATTCGGGAATGCCGTCTTTACATCCATTTGCCAAATTTCATAATCATAAAATGCAGCAATTGCTAACATGATTCGGACGGACTTAAGCATCGCTACGGGTGAGAATGTCTCATCGTAGTCAACTCCTTGAACTTGTCGAAAACCTTTCGCAACAAGTTGAGCTTTGTAGACAGTAACATTACCATCAGCGTCAGTCTTCTTCTTGAAGATCCATTTATTCTCGATGGCTTGCCGATCATCGGGCAAGTCAACCAAAGTCCACACTTTGTTCTCATACATGGATCCCATCTCAGATTTCATGGCTTCAAGCCATTTCACGGAATCTGGGCTCATCATCGCTTCCTCGTAGTTCGTAGGTTCATCATGGTCAAGTAACATGACCTCCAGAACAGGATTACCGTACCACTCTGGTGCGGATCTCACTCTGGTTGACCTACGAGGTTCGGTAGTAACTTGATCTGTAGTTACATGATCATCATCATTAGCTTCCTCAATAATTGGTGTAGGAGTCACAGGAACAAATTTCTGTAATAAACTACTTTCCAGTAAGGGAGCAGGTACAGTTACCTCATCAAGTTCTACTTTCCTCCCACTCACTTCTTTCGAGAGAAACTCCTTCTCTAGAAAGGATCCATTCTTAGCAACGAATGTCTTGCCTTCGGATCTGTGATAGAAGGTGTACCCAACTGTCTCCTTTGGGTATCCTATGAAGACACATTTTTCCGATTTGGCTTCGAGCTTATCAGGTTGAAGCTTTTTTCACAGAAGCATCGCAGCCCCAAACTTTAAGAAATGACAACTTGGGTTTGTTGCGAAACCACAGTTCATAAGGTGTCGTCTCAACGGATTTAGATGGTGCCCTATTTAACGTGAATGCAGGCGTCTCTAAAGCATAACCCCAAAATGATAGCGGTAAATCAGTAAGAGACATCATAGATCACACCTTATCTAGTAAAGTACGATTACGACGTTCGGACACACCACTACGTTGTGGTATTCCGGGTGGCGTGAGTTGCGAAACTATTCCGCATTGTTTCAAATGAAGACCAAACTCGTAACTCAAATATTCTCCTCCACGATCAGATCGTAGAAATTTTATTTTCTTGTTACGATGATTTTCCACTTCACTCTGAAATTCTTTGAACTTTTCAAATGTTTCAGACTTATGTTTTATCAAGTAGATATACCCATATCTGCTCAAATCATTTGTGAAGGTGAGAAAATAACGATACCCGCCGCGAGCCTCAATATTCATCGGACCACATACATCAGTATGTATGATTTCCAACAAATTTGTTGCTCGCTCCATTGTTCCGGAGAACGGAGTTTTAGTCATCTTGCCCATGAGGCATGGTTCGCAAGTACCAAGTGATTCATAATCAAGTGATTCCAAAAGTCCATCAGAATGGAGTTTCTTCATGCGCTTTACGCCAATATGACACAAACGGCAGTGCCACAAATAAGTTGCACTATCATTATCAATTCTGCATCTTTTGGCTTCAATATTATGAATATGTGTATCACTACTATCGAGATTCAATAAAAATAGACCACTCTTCAAGGGTGCATGACCATAAAAGATATTACTCATATAAATAGAACAACCATTATTCTCTGATTTAAATGAATAACCGTCTCGCATCAAACAAGATCGAGATATAATGTTCATGCTTAACGCTGGCACCAAATAACAATTATTCAGGTCTAAAACTAATCCTGAAGGTAGATGTAGAGGTAGCGTGCCGACTGCCATCACATCGACTTTGGAACCATTTCCCACGCGCATCGTCACCTCGTCCTTAGCCAATCTTTGCTTAATCCGTAGTCCCTGTTTCGAGTTGCAAATATTAGCAACAGAACCAGTATCGAATACCCAGGTACTACTGCGAGCATTAGTAAGGTACACATCAATAACATGTATATCACATATACCTTTGTTCACCTTGCCATCCTTCTTATCCGCCAAATACTTGGGGCAGTTCCGCTTCCAGTGACCAGTCCCTTTGCAGTAGAAGCACTAAGTCTCAGGCTTAGGTCCAGACTTGGGTTTCTTCACTTGAGCAGCAACTTGCTT
Organism: Triticum aestivum; assembly: GCF_018294505.1. Classification (NCBI taxonomy): domain Eukaryota; kingdom Viridiplantae; phylum Streptophyta; class Magnoliopsida; order Poales; family Poaceae; genus Triticum; species Triticum aestivum. Next base: position 111,840,528 of record NC_057799.1, on the reverse strand, counting down.
GCCGTTCTTCCTGAAGATCCCCTTCTTCCCTTTACTCTTTTTCTTGAAACTGGTGGTCTTGTTGACCATCAACACATGATGCTCTTTCTTGATTTCTACCTCCGCAGCCTTTAGCATTGCGAAGAGCTCGGGAATCTTATTATCCATCCCTTGCATATTATAGTTGATCACGAAGCTCTTGTAGCTTGGTGGCAGTGATTGAAGAATTCTGTCAATGACACTATCATTAGGAAGATTAACTCCCAGTTGAATCAAGTGATTGTTATACCCAAATTTTTTGAGTATATGCTCACTGACAGAACTATTCTCCTCCATTTTGCAGCTGTAGAACTTATTGGAGACTTCATATCTCTCAATCCGGGCATTTGCTTGAAATATTAACTTCAACTCCTGGAACATCTCATATGCTCCATGATGTTCAAAACGTCGTTGAAGTCCCGGTTCTAAGCCGTAAAGCATGGCACACTGAACTATCGAGTAGTCATCAGCTTTGCTCTACCAGACGTTCATAACATCTGGCGTTGCTCCTGCAGCGGGTTTGGCACCTAGCGGTGCTTCCAGGACGTAATTCTTCTGTGCAGCAATGAGGATAATCCTCAAGTTACGGACCCAGTCTGTGTAGTTGCTACCATCATCTTTCAACTTAGCTTTCTCTAGGAACGCATTAAAATTCAACGGAACAACAACATGGGCCATCTATCTACAACAACATAGACATGCAAAATACTATTAGGTACTAAGTTCATGATAAATTAAAGTGCAATTAATCAAATTACTTAAGAACTCCCACTTACATAGACATCCCTTTAATCATCTAAGTGATCACGTGATCCAAATCAACTAAACCATGTCCGATCATCACGTGAGATGGAGTAGTTTTCAATGGTGAACATCACTATGTTGATAATATCTACTATATGATTCACGCTCGACCTTTCACTCTCAGTGTTCCGAGGCCATATCTGCATATGCTAGGCTCGTCAAGTTTAACCCGAGAATTCTGCGTGTGCAAAACTGGCTTCCACCCGTTGTATGTGAACGTAGAGCTTATCACACCCGATCATCACGACGAACTTTCGCAATGGTGCATACTTAGGGAGAACACTTGTACCTTGAAATTTAGTGAGAGATCATCTTATAATGCTACCGTCGAACTAAGCAAAATAAGATGCATAAAGGATAAACATCACATGCAATCAATATAAGTGATATGATATGGCCATCATCATCTTGTGCCTTTGATCTCCATCTCAAAAGCACCGTCATGATCAGCATCATCACCGGCGCGATACCTTGATCTCCATCGTAGCATCGTTGTCGTCTCGCCAACTATTGCTTCTACGACTATCGCTACCGCTTAGTGATAAAGTAAAGCAATTACATGGCGATTGCATTTCATACAATAAAGCGACAACCATATGGCTCCTGCCAGTTGCCGATAACTCTGGTACAAAACATGATCATCTCATAAGATAAAGTTTAGCATCATGTCTTGACCATATCACATCACAACATGCCCTGCAAAAACAAGTTAGACATCCTCTACTTTGTTGTTGCAAGTTTTACGTGGCTGCTACGGGCGGAGCAAGAACCGTTCTTACCTACGCATCAAAACCACAATGATTTTTCGTCAAGTATGTGCTGTTTTAACCTTCAACAAGGATGGGGCGTAGCCACACTCGATTCAACTAAAGTTGGAGAAACTGACACCCGCCAGCCACCTGTGTGCGAAGCACGTCGGTAGAACCAGTCTCGCGTAAGCGTACGCGTAATGTCGGTCCGGGCCGCTTCATCCAACAATACCGCCGAATCAAAGTATGACATGCTGGTAAGCAGTATGACTATTATCACCCACAACTCACTTGTGTTCTACTCGTGCATATAACATCTACGCATAAACCTGGCTCGGATACCACTGTCGGGGAACATAGTAATTTCAAAAAAATTCCTACGCACACGCAAGATCATGGTGATGCACAACAATGAGAGGGGAGAGTGTTGTCCACGTACCCTCGTAGACCATAAGCGGAAGCGTTATGACAACGCGGTTGATGTAGTCGTACGTCTTCACGATCCGATCGATCCTAGTACCGAAAGTACGGCACCTCCGCAATCTACACACGTTCAGCTCGGTGACGTCCCACGAACTCTCGATCTAGCTGAGTGTCGAGGGAGAGCTTTGTCAGCATGATGGTGTGATGACGGTGATGATGAAGCTATCGGCGCAGGGCTTTGCCTAAGCACTGCAACGATATGACCGAGGTGGATTATGGTGGAGGGGGGCACCGCACATGGCTAAGAGATCAATGATCAACTTGTGTTCTAGGGTGCCCCCTGCCCCCGTATATAAAGGAGCAAGGGGGCGGCCGGCCGGCCCTTGGGGCGCGCCAAGGAGGGGAGGAGTCCTCCTCCTAGTAGGAGTAGGACTCCTCCTTTCCTAGTCCAACTAGGAGGAGGAAGGGGGAAGGAAGGAGAGGGAGAGAGGGAGGGAAAGAGGGGGCGCCGCCCCCTCGTCCAATTCGGACTCCCAAGAGGGGGGGCTGCCCTATGGCCCCTCCTCTCTCTCTCACAAGGCCCATGTTGGCCCATTAGTTCCCCCGGGGGTTCCGATAACCCCGCGACACTCCAATAATAATCCGGTGACCCCCGGAACTCATCCGGTGTCCGAATATAGTCATCCAATATATCAATCTTTATGCCTCAACCATTTCGAGACTCCTCGTCGTGTCCATGATCACATCCGGGACTCCGAACTATCTTCGGTTCATCAAAACACATAAACTCATAATACCGATCGTCACCGAACGTTAAGCGTGCGGACCCTACGGGTTCGAAAACTATGTAGACATCACCGAGACACGTCTCCGGTCAATAACCAATAGCGGAACCTGTATGTTCATATTGGCTCCCACATATTCTACTAAGATATTTATTGGTCAAACCGCATAACAACATATGTTGTTCCCTTTGTCATCGATATGCTACTTGCCCGAGATTCGATCGTTGGTATCTCAATACCTAGTTCAATTTCGGTACCGGCAAGTCTCTTTACTCATTCCGTAATGCATCATCCCGCAACTAACTCATTAGTCACATTGCTTGCAAGGCTTATAGTGATGTGCATTACCGAGAGGGCCCAGAGATACCTCTCCGACAGTCGGAGTGACAAATCCTAATCTCGATCTATGCCAACTCAACAAGTACCATCGGAGACACCTGTAGAGCACCTTTATAATGACACAGTTATGTTGTGACGTTTGGTAGCACACTAAGTGTTCCTCCGCTATTCGGGAGTTGCATAATCTCATAGTCATAGGAACATGTATAAGTCATGAAGAAAGCAATAGCAACATACTAAATGATCAAGTGCTAAGCTAACGGAATGGGTCAAGTCAATCACATCATTCTCTAATGATGTGCTCCCGTTAATCAAATGACGACTCATGTCCATGGCTAGGAAACTTAACCATCTTTGATACAACGAGCTAGTCAAGTAGAGGCATACTAGTGACACTCTGTTTGTCTATGTATTCACACATGTACTAAGTTTCCGGTTAATACAATTCTAGCATGAATAATAAACATTTATCATGATATAAGAAAAATATAATAACAACTTTATTATTGCCTCTAGGGCATATTTCCTTCAGACCCTTCGTGGGTGGATCCCTCCGTGGACTCACACAACCGTTACCCTTCGTGGGTTGAAGTCCCCATCAACGTGGATGTATGATAGCACCACCTATCGGAACCACGCCAAAAATCCTTGTGTCATCATTGCGTTTGCACTCTCCAAACCCTTCCCTTTACCTTCATATGCAATGTTTCACTTTCCGCTGCTACACTCTTAGAATTGCATGTTTAGGTTGATTGCTTGACTTGTGCTAAATTGCTAAAATCTGCCCACAACTAAAATTAGGAAAAGGTTAGATTTTTATTTGGTCAAGTAGTCTAATCACCCCCCTCTAGACCTACTTTCGATCCTACAAGTGGTATTAGAGCTTTGGTCTCCATTTGCCTTGATTTCCATAGCTTTGGTGATCATAGCCTTGGTTTCACAACCTAGGAGAGTATGGCGTCTAGCGAGGGAAATTATCACTGTAGAGGTCCTTACTTTGATGGTACTAATTTTGATAGTTGGAAGCATAAGATGAAAATGCATATTATTGGTCATAACCCCGCCGTGTGGGCTATTGTGCGCATTGGCTTGCAAGGTGATTTCTTCAAGGATGGAAAAGAACCGGATCGTGAAGCGTCCGCGGAAGAAATGAAGATGTTGCAATACAATGCTCAAGCTTGGAATATTCTCTTCAACGATTGTGCCCCGAAGAATTCAACAAAATCAGCCGCCTTGAGAATGCAAAGGAAATTTTGGGATACTTTGGTTGATATGCACGAAGGTACCGAGTCCGTCAAGGAATCAAAATTGGATGTGCTTGTCACGCCCAATATGCGATACTATCCTAAAGAGACTCGAAGGCCCCACCAAGGATAGAACCGCATATTGAAACGCTTTTGCAAGGTGGATATCATTACATCAACATTACATAATATTTGGGGATACATACAAGGCATACAAATGCCGCAAGAATACATCAATACATCATACAAGAGATCAACATCTGACTACGGATGAAACATAAACAGAAACTCAAACGACATCCACCCTGCTAGCCCAGGCTGCCGGCCTGGAACCTATCCCCTGATCGAAGAAGAAGCGGAAGAAGAACTCCAAACAAGCAAACATCGCTCTCGCGTCATGATCATCGCAAAACCTGTACCTGCAACTGGTGGTGTAGTAAACTGTGAGCCAAGAGGACTCAGCAATCCCATTACCATGGGTATCAAGACTAGCAAAGCTTAATGGGAAAGGAAGGGGTAAAGTGGTGAGGTTGCAGCAGCGACTAAGCATGATATGGTGGCTAACTTACGCAAATGAGAGCGAGAAGAGAAGCAAAGGAACGGTCGTGAAACTAGCAATGATCAAGAAGTGATCCTGAACTCCTACTTACGTCAAACATAACCCATTAACCGTGTTCACTTCCCGGACTCCGCCGAGAAGAGACCATCACGGCTACACACGCGGTTGATGCGTTTTAAATAAGGTCAAGTGCCAAGTTATCTACTACCGGATATCAACAAATTCCCATCTGCCACATAACCGCGGGCACGGCTTTCGAAAGATAATACCCTGCAGGGGTGTCCCAACTTAGCCCATGATAAGCTCTCACGGTCAACGAAGGATATTCCTTCTCCCGGGAAGACCCGATCAGTCTCGGAATCCCGGTTACAAGACATTTCGACAATGATAAAACAAAACCAGCAAAGCCGCCCGATGCGCCGTCATCCTGATAGGAGCTGCACATATCTCGGTCTCAGGGCAACACCGGATGAGCACTACGTACAACTAAAACCAGACCTCAAGTTTCCCCGAGGTGGCGCTGCAAGTGGCTCTAGTTCGGACCAACACTTAGACAAGCATTGGCCCGGGGGGGGGGGGTAAAATAAGATGACCCTCGAGAGAGCGACTCCCTAGGGAAAAGAAATAGGCTGAGCAAATGGTAAAACCAAGGTTGGGCCTTGCTGGAAGAGTTTTATTCAAGGCGAACTGTCAAGGGGGTCCCATAAATCACCCAACCGTGTAAGGAACGCAAAAATCCGGGAACATAACACCGGTATATCAGAAACTAGGGCGGCAAGAGTGGAACAAAACACCAGGCATAAGGCCGAGCCTTCCACCCTTTACCAAGTATATAGATGCATTAACAATAATATAAGAGATATTGTGATATCCCAACAAAACTTAATCCAACATGGAGCAAACTTCATCTTTACCTGCAACTAGCAACGCTATAAGAGGGGCTGAGCAAAGCGGTAACATAGCCAAACAACGGTTTGCTAGGAAGGGTGACAAAGGTTAGAGGTTCATGGTAATTTGGGAGGCTTGAGGAACAAGTGAATAGGTAGCGCAGCAAAGCGATAGAACGAAGCAACTAGCATAGCAATGATAGTAATGAGATCCAAGGTGACGGTCATCTTGCCTGAAATCCCGCTAGGAAGAAGAACGAATCCATGAAGAAGATGAAGCCACGAAGACGAACGAATCCTCACGATCGCAACGACACAGGAACTATCGAGAAGAAGCACACAACAAGGTAAACACACCACACATGAACAAGACACGATGCTCAACCAAGAATGATGCATGACAAGGCTAAACGAAGCTACTCATGACAAGAGATGATGCATACAAGAACAACACATCCAGGCAAGTTTAAATGAGGCTGGAATCAACATATAACAAATCCGGTAAGTCCTCATACGCAAATTTCGAAATTGGTCCAGAACTTAACAAGCATTAAGTTGAAGTTGTTAAACAGCAAGTTAAAGAGCACCACGATGATCTACACGAAATTCTAGTCAAGTTACATATAAAGTTCATTAGATTCAGAGCTACGGCCTAGAAGATATGAGCAGGACAAGATAAACATGGCATTGATGCAAAATGCATTCAAACGTCAAGCAAACACCTCAAAACAAGGATACATCGAGATAATATGAGACTACATACAAAAATAAGCAAGTTTCATATAGAGCATGCTCAAAACGGAGCAACGGTGCAACACACACACTCCAAACAAGGCATAGCAACAATCTGTCCAAAAACAGCAACTATGCATAAAGCAATCACCAAAACAATATGCTACAGCAACTCAACATGAAAACAAAAGGCATAGGAATGATGTACAGGTAAAGCACAACAAAACATGAACACTTAGATATCTCCAGAAATCACTAGAACAAGCTCAAAAGGACATGGCAAGATTGCAAAATAATAACAGGTTCACAGACTTAGCAGAATTACTGGACATGGCAGAAATAACATCAGGTTACAATGTTCAGAGCATGAAATCAACATGCTACATGAACTTAACATGGCAAAAAAAGGCATGGAATGAATCTACTCAAAGCATATGACAAAAGTCCCTTAAGGACCATAAGCCAAAAAGGGCCAGAAGAAATGATGGCAAGCATGTAAACATAGCAAGTTTCGTTATCAGGTTTCAGACTTAGCAGAAAACAGAGCATGGCAGAAATATTAATATGTAGGCCTCTTTGTGAGCTTGATGCACTCACTACAAAGCAATGCATGACAAAAAAGCATACCTACAACAAGATGACATGTTTATAAAGCTAACCATGGCAAGAGTAATAGCATAGCATGTATGGACCAACTACAATAAGCTTGGCAAGATTGCAAGTCATGTTAAGAATCTGCCAGAAATATTTTATAGCGAAAGTAGAGCAAGATTGAGTCATGCTAGGGCACTCCATAATTGCAAAACATTACAGGAATGGGTCAATTACAACAATAGCTACAAAACATCCTTACTGAACATCCCCAAAATATGCATAGATCTCTCTGTAGCATCAAGTTTACATGGCAACAAAATTACAGCAGACAAAGACTTGGAGAAATCACTAAGTCCCTGAAATCAGAAATATTACGGGGCCCAATTTGCATTCTTGTGCTAGTCACCACAGAGATCACAAAAATACATGGACTACACCACTGGAAAGACGGCATGGCATACTTCAAAACACATGTAGAGCTCATGCTCAAAAGACGCACAGAATAAATGATACAAAAATGACAAATCTCCAAGTTCTGATAAGAACCAGAGAATAACAGCAACTAGCCTCTTCCAACAGAGATTTGGGCATCAAGATGACCTCTAATAAACATGGTGCAATTTAACAAAATGAAGAGCATCACGAGGCGAACAATTCGACATATTACACGCGCGAATCAGAGCTACATGCAAGAAGTTACACACAGTTGAACATGGCATGATAATCACATCAGAGAAAGACGGGAAAAATTCGACCTCGAGGGGGGGCGAAGTCAACGCGGCTACAGTACCCAGATCGGGCTCGGGGTCGCCGACGCGGGCTCGGCTGGCCGGAGGAAGAAGGGAAGGACGCCGGCGGGGAGGGGGCGCCGACCGGGAACGGAGGGATGTCGTCGGCGGGCGGTCGCCGGCGGGCGACGCGGGCGGCGGCGCATGGCAGAGCGGCGGCGGGGCAGAGGCAGGCGGCGGCGCATGGCGCGGCCGGGCGGCGGCCGGCACCGGCGAAGGCGGCGGTGCGGCGGGAGCCCGGCGGCCGGGCGGCGAGGCCACGTCGGCGGCGGGGACTGCCACGGGCGGCGGCGGCGACTCGGGCCCGCGCGGGCCTCGGATGGGCTCCGCGGGCCGCGGCGGCGGTGGGACGGCGGCGGACAGGTGTCGCGCCCGGATTCGTCGCGGGGGCGGTTGGACATGTCCGATGGCGGCGCGGACATGTCCGGCGGCGCGAGGGGAGCGGAGCTAGGGTTAGGGTGGAATTCATCCGCGAATTTTGGGAAGGGGTACCTATTTATAGGTAGAGGGAGCTAGGAGAGTCCAAACGAGGTGCGGTTTTCGCCCACGCGATCGTGATCGAACGACCGAGAGCATGGCGGAGACTTAGAGGTGTTTTGGGGCTGTTTGAAAGGGGGTTTTGCTGCAATGTCAAAACGGACTTCGCGGTTACCCGGTTAACCGTTGGAGTACCAAACGACCTCCAAATGGAACGAAACTTGACCGGTGGTCTCCGGGCGGTATACTAGGGCCACTTGACAAGCCTCGGTCCATTCGGAGAAAGTTTGACACCTGCACACGAAAGACAACAAGAGGGATGCACAAGAGGGATGCACTCTAGGCTTGCTCTCATCACAAATGAGATTGCCGGCTTAGGAAGCGAAGAGATGATCGACAAATTCATCATCAAGAAGGTCCTAGGATCCTTGGATGTAAAGTATGGTACCGTGTGCACCTTGATCCAAATGATGCCCAATTACAAATATCTCAAGCCCACGGAAGTCATTGGTAGAATTGTTCCTCATGAGATGTCACTCAAGGATAAGGAAGAGCTCCACAAAAAGTCTAGTGGTGCCTACAAAGCTTCAAGTGATGCTCCTACAACATCAAGTGAGAAACAAGTCTTCAATGAAAAATTGAGCTTAATGGTGAAGAACTTCCACAAATTCTACAAGAATAGGAGCAAAGAGAGAAGTTCCAAGTCAAGAAACTAAAATGACAAAAGATCTTCTAGTCGTGATCATAATTGCTACAATTGTGTAAGACCCGGACACTACTCCAATGAGTGTACGGGTCCCTACAAGAAAAGAGAAGATTCACCTAAGAGGAGAAGTAAAAGAGATGAATCACCACCAAGGGAGAGAAGGAGTAGAGATGATCTTTATGAACGAAGACCCTCTCGTAGAAGCAAGGATTTGGAAAGGAAGGACAAGTCATCAAAGAGCTACACAAGACAAAGACATCAAGCTCACGTTGGTGAATGGGTATCCGGTTCCGAGTCCGACAACTACTCTGAGAGAAGCTATCACTCCGACTCCGAATATACTCAAGAGGAAGGTGTTGCCGGACTTGCACCTGTGTCATCCAACTCCTACGACATATTTGACTCACCAAATGAAGGAATTGGAAGATGATTCATGGCTAAAGGCCCTAAGGTATCACACCCCGGGTATGTTGATTTCAGTAGTGATGAAGATGATTTGCTACGTGATGATGATTTACTTGTTGACAACACTAGTGATGAAAACTATGATGAAATTGCTATTAATCATGCTAATCAAGATGAAATGAATGACAATGATAAGAAGGAGATTTGGCGTCTAACTAAAGAACTAAACACTCTTAAGTTAGCTCACGAAACAACTCTAGAGGATCATAGAGAGCTTCTAAGAACTCATGAGAAGCTACGCTTCGAGAAGCTAAATTTAGAGCAAAAGTATGGGTTCCTAAAAGCAATCAATGATGATCTTCGAAAGAAGAGTTCTTCTTACATTGCCAGACGTCTCCTCTTGTCTACTTATATGCCACAAGTAAAATCTAGCAATAAGAACAAGAAGGATTCTTCCTCTAGTAGTAAAAATAATCATGTTAAATCCAATATTGTTGCTTCTAGTAGTTCTCATGATTTCACTAATGATTCTCTTAGCCAAGTCACACTTGAGCAAGAAAATAGCTTATTGAAGGGAATTATAGAGAAAGGTGTTTACAAGAGCCTTGCCGGAAGTAAACAATTTGAGGAAATTGTACGCAAGCAAGGAAGGCATCAGAAGAATCAACATGTTGGTTTTGAACGAAAGTTCAATGCCAATGGAGTTGAGTGGGAAGAAGATCAATACCCCAAGACGAAGTTTGTTCCTCAACAAGAGAAGTATGACCCCACTTCTTTCAAGGGAACACAAGCTTAAGATGATCTTCCACCACAAGACCACAAGCTAAAAGACAAGGACAAGCTTCAAGAAGAGATTGATTCATTAGAAGAAGATCCTAAGGCCATGGTCAAGTGGGTTCCCAAGACTACATCAAGTTCCACTACACCAAGTATGACTACAACTCCAAGGATTTCCATCAAATTGATGTGGACCCCAAAGAAGAAGAACTAGAGAGTTCTTGAGGGTGACTCCGCCAACATACGTCACTCATATTCATTTTGGCAAGGACAAGTGCAATAAATTTCCATATCTTGCACTAGTTCATGGAGTCACAAACCCTCTTGTTGGTAAGACAAGGGACAAGGTAACCTAATGCTTTCATGGACATCATCACATGTGTGTTTCACTCTATGTCTATGGATATCCTGGGACTAACCCATGTAGGTATTGAAAGTGTAACACTCCAATGAATTGCTCCAAATGATATACATCAACATTGAGCATCCACATCTTCAACATCTACCTGAAGTTATCATAGGCAAAACCCAAGGTTAGTTCATCCCCCTTAGGAGGATATCACATCTAGGGGGAGCTTTGCTCTAAAAATTGAGCTAAAGCAACTCTAATAATGTGAACACAACAATGCTTTATGTAAAAGTGGTAACCCCACTTGTGCTTAAACGATGAGTATGACCTATGATCAAATGTTTTCATTTGACTCCTTAGTCAATATATTCATATATAGATGACCTAGTCATTGCCAATTGCTTGATAGATGCTAGAGTGTATGTGCATGCTTTCTCACATGATTTATTTGCTATCTTATTGTGTGAGCATTTTGGTTGCATAATTTTATCCATTCGAGGACATCCATTTGTTGTTTTGATTGTTTGGTTTTCTTTTGCCAAATGGATGGACAAGAATGCATAAGTACTTCCTCTAGCTACCTATGTTTTTTCTCGTCTCAAGCTCTATTCATGCTACATCACAAAGTTTGAACAAGTCACATTTGGACCCTCCGTGTGAGGAGCACTCGGAGCCACCGATCCATCAAGGGCTTAACTTCCAAAACCTCTTAATGATTTCTGGTCAGACCGACTTATCCAATTCGGTCTCACCGAGATTAGTAAGTTGATCTAGGTTTTCATCTCGGTGCCACCGATTAGAACTATTCAGTCACACCAAGTTGCAGCAACTGCTAGCAATTTTGCCTCTCGGTGCCACCGAGTCGTTCCACTTGGCGCCACCGATAGCGCCTGGGTATTTATACCTCGCGTACCCGTACGGTTGAAAATTACTTTTAACCGCACGAGCTCGTGCCCCATCACTGCCGCCCCCTTGGTCTCCGGATCGTCGCCGTCGTCCCGAGTGACCCTCCGCCACTGGTTTCCACCGCCGTCAATGGAATCATCACTGTCGTTGCCGCTATAGCAAGTCCGTCGCCAAGTTAGGGTACAGATTTGACCCTTTGTGCTTTCCATTGCTCCGATTCTTGCACAAAGTACATTGCCACTATTCTTCCCACGTATGAGATCAATCTATCCACCAAACAAAGTCCTTAGAATAGATTTGATGAAAAAACTCAGGGTTAGGTTTCCGCCAAGCCCATCTCGGACTGACCGATCTGAGGATCTCGGTCACACCGATTGGCCCTGGCCATTGCACAAGTACAACTTGGTCTGACCGAAATCACTTTCTCTGTGAAACCCTAGCATCTCGGAGTCATCGAACTGCATTTTGGTCTGTCTGAAACTGTATGTTTAGACTCTGTTAGTGCTTCTGTGTCACCGAGTTTGTCAAATCGGTAGCTCCAAAATGCTTTCTGCAGAAAACTATAGTTAAGTTTTTGTCTCAATATTTTTGCAAAACAAGCTGTACTTTGTGATGCTCATCTACTCTATCCACACCCAACTATTCACAGGGTCAGTTGCAGCTATGTCAGAGGCTAGTCACAGTCAGAACAAGTTTGAAGAGCAACTCAACCTCAGTGAGGGAACTAGTTCCTCTGGCAGCTATGATGAGGGTAGTAGGAGCACTCCCAGCAATTTGCCTAAGTAAGCTACTAGGCAAAGGAAGAAAAGGACATCTGAATCTGAGGATGAAGATTTTGTGATAGAGGAGGAAGTGACCTCCAAGAAGAAAGTGCTCAAGAAGGAGTATGCTGCTGTCAGTGTACAAAAGTAGGGGCTCTCCTTTTTACCCCTTTACTTGTGCATGGGCAGTCGGAGCCGCGCCCACAACCACACCAAGCAGGGCAGAGGAGGGAAGCCGGAGCACAAGGAAACCAGAGCAACGCCAAGACCAAGAGACACGAAGAGCAAGGGGGCGAGGTGGACTTGCCGGGGCAACTTGCCCGACGCCAGCAGAGTGTGCCACCCATGAGACCACGGGTTCCAACACTACCAACAACCACATTGGGACCAGGGCTCGGGAGACACCTCCGTGGTGGCATGCAGATCTTCGTCAAGATCATAAACACACAAGATCAGATGAGGACTAGAAGACGACGACCCTCGGCGAGATCCTTGCCGAGGAGATCCACGAGACCCCCGGCAAGACCCTTGCCGGGGACGACCACGGTGCCACGGCAAGACCCTTGCCGGGGCCCCGGCAAGGCCCTTGCCGAGGACGCTTACGGGGCTGTGGCCAGGCCCACATCTGCCAAGACTACACCGCCGCTCCCATGCAGCTGCTAGCTCAAAAAGCTGAGCAGGCACCTGCGTGGCAGCGTGCGGCTTCTATGCCGACTCGGCTAGCACCTGCGTGGTGGCATGCAGATCTTCGTGAAGACTCCACCACCGCGCCAGCCCAGTAGCCAGCCAACGTGGCACTACAACACCTCATCAGCTCGGATGCGCGTCGCAGCCAGGCGAGGCGGCGGCAGCTGGGACGAGCTTCTTTGCCGTCCCCGATAAAGCAAGGGGGGCACGTCGGCAGCGCATTAAATGTGTTTGTCCGACGGTGCCAAAGGATAGACTCATCCACTGTACACCTTTCCACCTCCTGTGTGGCACTGTGGCAACCCCTTTTGTCTATAAAAGGAGGCCTGAGGCGACCAGGAGGAGGATTCAGATCTTTTAGGCAAGTCATACCCTATAGCTCGCTCAAGAACACAAGAACACTCAAATACATCCACCAAAGCAGGACTAGGGTATTACGCATCTCCGCGGCCCGAACCTAGGTAAACGATCTGTGTGCTTCCTGTCAAAACCGCTCTTTGCACAACCCCGCGCCCGCCAACTGTAGAAGGGATCCTAGTGATTCCATAGGTGTCGATTTCCCCCGACATCTTTGGCGCGCCAGGTAGGGGGCGCAATTGTGAAAATCCGGTCTATCGGTTAGCCTAGAAGTTGTTCATCGCCATGGCTCCCAAGAAGAAGACGATCATGGTGATCGGTTCATCCGGGGCCGGATGGCCCGTACCGGTGCGGGCGAGCAGCGGGCCGGTCGCAGACAGAACCCGAGGCACGGCCCATGAGCACCAACATCGCTCTGGCAGTCAGAGCCTAGTGAGCGGCGTCGTTCGTGCGCAAGATGACGGGCCGCACATCACCGAACCCAAGGACGGAGCTGGGCCCCCCGCAGGCGGCGCGGGGCCCTCTAGGGGTGGCACCGTGCCACGTACGGGCGGCACAGCAACCTCCAAGATGCCCACGCCGGCGCCCACAACGCGCTCTTCCCAGGGTGTGCGTGACGAGTAGCGTCACCACGCTGGTGACCCCGGACACCGCCGTGGGAAGAGTCCTGTGCATCATTCGCGGGACGAAGGAGGCCAGCATGCCCGCCGAAGTGCTGGCGAAAATGGCGCACAGCCGCCAGGCCGTGATAGAGCTCCTTCTAACATGGTTAGAAGTCGAAGCGCGTCACGGTCCACGCAGCTTTCGCCGCCACCCACGCCAGCAGAAGCTTTGGCGCGCGCGCAGCTGCTTCTCGACTTCCCTCTTGCCGCGGAAAAGCTCGACGAGTGGAGAGTTACCATCCGGAGCCTCATCGGTGTCGCCAACAAAGATGAACCACGACCAGCGGGGCCCTCGGGCCGACGCTCCATCGAGCCACCACATGCCAGCGGTGGAAGGACCGGAGGTGCTGCAGCCACGGTGCACTCTCCTCCCCCACGCCAGTTGCCGCGGGTGCCGGTCCGTCGTGATGACGCTTGTGATAAAATTTCCATAGCGTCGTCCGACCCACGGACCCATCGCGATCAGCGCCAAATTCTTCGGGAGCGAGCCCATGAAGACGCTCGAACCACCATCGAGCGCCGGCGCGATGCGCGCCACCAGTCAGATAGGCGGGCAGGGCCCACTATGGACCACCCAGCGCTAGGAGGCTCCGGTGGCCTACCTTAAGAGGTGGGTTGCCCAGCCTTTACCCGTGAGCTGCGGCAGTTCCAGTGGCCGTCCCACCGCACGTTCAAGCCCGACGTCGGCGAGAAGTACAACGGCAAGACCCACCCGTCGAAGTTCCTCAGCGTCTACACCATCGCGATGCAAGCCGCTGGAGCTCGCGACGACAAGGTGCTAGCCAATTACTTCACGTTGGCCCTGAAACCCAATGTCATGTCTTGGTTGATGCAGTTGCCGGCGGATTCCATTTCTTCTTGGTCGGATCTGTGTCATGAGTTCGTTGGTGCCTTCACTGGAGGCCTCCAAGCTCATGGTCAGGCGAGCGATTTGCACACCATTCCCCAGAAGGATGGTGAGAACCTGCGCAAGTACATACAGAGGTTTAGCCGAGTGCAATACAACATCCCAGATGTTCATCCCGCCGCCGTGATCAGCGTATTGCATCAGAATGTGTGCAACCGCAAGATGCGCGAAGAGCTGGCGATGAACAAGGTCAAAGATGTGGCCGAACTCTATGTTCTGACCGATAGATGCGCCCGAGCTGAAGAGGGAAGGAAGTACCCTGGCGAGGACGCCGGCGCGGAAACCGACTCCATGGACGAAGGCGCAGCCACACCGACGACGAAGGGCCGTCGCCGCAACAGGAAGCGCAAGGGCAAAACCGTGCTTGCTGTTGAGGGATCCGAGGACATCGGCGCTGCCAAGAAGGCCAAGGCAGACGACCCCGGCAAGGAAATTGCCGGGTGCACCGCTTGCCGGGCCTTGGCGGGTGCCGACAAGCCAGGAGGCTCCGACAAGCAATACTGTAAGATCCACCGCACCAAGGGCCACGACCTCCAGAACTGCCGGCAAGTCGAGCTGCTTGTTGAGAAGCAAAAAGCTGAGTATGAGAGGCAGGACAAGGAGAAGGGCCAGGATGGTGCCGAGGGATCTGGCAAGAAGCGTGGCGGCCAAGGAGGTCGCCGCGGCAAGGATTACTAGCAAGAGAGGTCCGCTCGGGGCCGTGACAAGAAGCAGGAAGACGATGATCATGACGAAGATGACGAGTCGGGCGAGCATGAGTTCCAGAAAGCTACAGAGGTCATGTGCATCGATGGTGGCGCCTCGCTGCATACCTCTCACCGCCAGCTCAAGCAGTGGGCACGTGAGATCACAGCAGCGGAGCCCTCATTCGATGCTCAGAAGCCACTGAACTGGTCCAGCACGCCTATCATCTTTGACATCGGGGACCACCCTATCGGATGTGGGGTTCCGACAAACCCTTAAGGTTCGAACACTGGGGTGCGCGCGAAGTCTTTCCCTCCTACCGATCTATGCCCTAGCTCGCTAAGATCTCGCGGACAAACTCGACGAACTCGCAACACAAAGAGACACGAGATTTATACTTGTTCGAGCCACCGTTGTGGTGTAATACCATACTCCAGTGTGGTGGTGGATGGATTGCCTCTTGGCCTGATGATGAACAGTACAGACAGAAGAACAGCCTCCTGAGGTTGAGGTGTTCTTGTGCTTGGTGGCTTAGCGGGTGAGAGCTGGATGAACTGCTCGATGCCCCTACTGTGGTGGCTAGCTCTACTTATATAGGCCCTGGTCCTCTTCCCAAATGTTGAGCGGGAAGGGAGCCAACAACGGCGGGCAAATTCAAAGGGGGCAGCTAGTACAAGCTATCCTGACAAAAGTGGTCTTCGCCTACGAAAGGCTCTGGCGGTGACGCCGTCTTGGGCTCCACGATGACCTCCGCCTTGCCGTCGTCTTGGTCTTGGTCTCGTTGCACCGATATAGCAACCTTTGCCTGATGCCTCGGTACTCCTTGCCTGCGCTGGCCTCCTTAGCACCAAAGAGGAAACAAGGACGCTCGTGCGCCGGCGCCCGCCTGGCGCCGTCCGTCATGGCTCACGTCACGAGAGCCTCGTGAGGTTTGCCCCGCCTTGATATCTCCGCTCCTCGTGAGCCTGCCTGACTAGGCCACTCCTGAGGATGTCTTGCGTCGCCCGCCTCGCAAGGCTTGGCCCCTCGCGAGGGTCTTGGATGCCTTGTTGACGAAGATGGGTCGTACGTCCTGCTGGCTTAGCCACGCCGTGGGCCGCAGGCAGGCAAGTCTGGGGACCCCCATTCCCAGAACACCGACAGTAGCCCCCGGGCCCAAGGTGCGCTCGGGCTGGGCATCGCGGCGAAGCCATGTGTCAAGTACGGGGCACCGCGGGCCCCAAAAGCCTGCGCGTCAGTTGATGCGTGGCGGTTGATTGGACGTGGGCATCTCCGCTTCCCCATGCTGCCTCGGCAACTGCACGACTTGACAAGTCCCTGCGACATGCAAGGAAAACCGTCATTACCTGCGATCGTGGGAGGCGCCGGTTGGCCTTCTTCCGTTATAAATGGGGAGGGGGGCGGAGCCCCCGTCGCCCATCTCTTCTTTGCTTGCTTGCTTCTTCTTCCTTGCTCCATTGCTTGCAGTGCCACCAATGGCGCCACGAAGGAAGTGCTCTGCCGCCGAGAAGGGAAAGGCTCCTCGCGAGGGACCCGGCTACCCTGCGCCCAAGCGCGGCCGCGGCCGTCCGTGCAAGCACGCCGCGTCCCCCGCTGTGGCCCACTGTCGAGGCGGCGCCACGGCACGCGGAGGGGGTCGTCCTAGCCATGGCGATCCAGTTGACGAGGGGAGGCGTGCTATGGTGGCGCGGCCTCCCCGTCCACGCTTCCATTCAGCGGAGGTGTCGCCGGAGTTCGTCATCTGGTCAGAGAACCCGGCCGGCAACTGGCTCCAGCATCCGCGCTTCTTCATCGACAAACTGCCGGCCCCTGGTCCAGGCGCACTCTGGTTGCAGGCGGACGGCTACTGCAGCAGGGCCTCTTGGGTCGCGGTCCAGACTTCCGCCGCGGGCAACATAGCCCTGGCCCGTGGCTGGCAGACGTTCGCCCGCGCGCGTGGCCTGGGCAGGCGGTGCACCCTCCACTTCAAGTACGATGGTGGATCGAACCTCTATGTGAGGGTGTTTGGGGAAGATTGTCGCCGCGCCGGGTGCTACCCTGAGACGAACGACGGTGAGGAGGTGCTCGGCCTTGGTGACGGTCACGGCGAGGACGAAGGCGAGCCTGCCCTCAGCGACGACCGTGTCTCTTCCAACTACGGCGGCTCTTCCTCCGGCAGCTCCAGCAGTGGTGGATACGACCAGCCGCCGCGCCGCCGCGCCCGCTTTGAAGGCGGAAGCGGCTCATCTCGTTGCCGCGCCTCTCAGGGCGTCACTAGGGGCCTGCCTCTGCGGATCGCCACAACGCCGCTTTGTTTTGCTCTTTTTTCCTGCATCAAAAAATGAAACTAGTATGGGCCCAGAGGGGCGTGTATCGAACTGTGGTTCCTTGGTAATTGCACTGTGCGCGTTATCCCGTGCTGTGTTGTTATTTTGCGCAAAGATAACTTAACCTGGTGCGTTAAGGACGCCCTCTTCCTTACGAGGCGCTTATTTCCTCGTGTCCATCTTGCCTTGGTGGCCTGCATTCGCTCAGGAACCGCACAAACTCGTTAGGAAGTGCGTTAAAAGACTTGCCGTCCACCCTGGCCCTGACCTGGCGCTTTGTATCGCGGTACCCGAGGGGCACGGACTAGGAGAAGTGCGCTAGCTTTTGGGCTCGAACGAGGGTGGCTCGCGAGAAGGCAGAGAGGGGAAAAATGCTCGCGGGGGCACCTGCCTAGCCCCCTCGCGAGGTATGCGAGAGAGAGAACACGAGCAAACCAGAGCCCGAAAATGCGGTAAGAGGCGAGGGAATCAAATCAGCAAGGAACACCAAAAGCAAACTTCGATTAAGGAAAAGAGAGCCAACTACGGAAAGCAAATGAAAAGCCGCGTCCGGCACCTAATCTAGTCTTCAAGTCTTCTCACCAGCGCGGAGCTAAGTGCTGCCACTAGGCGTGGGCGGGAGCCCCAGGGCCTGAGGCCGGCGCTCGTGAGACTCCGGGCGTGTACAGCCCCAACTCATTATTACGTGAGAGTGTCACGGGCGGCGATTCTTCATAGGCACCGGGCCTTCTTCACAGGCTCTGGGCCTTTCTTCACAGGCTCTGGGCCTTGCTTCATGGGTAGAACTTCCGGAGGTGCTGGATGTTCTAGGCATTTTGGATAGGTACCCCGTCTTGTGTCTCCAGGCGCACGGCGCCAGGCCTGGAGATGTGGACGACCTTGAAAGGGGCCTCCCACATTGGCGAAAGCTTATGCAGCCCTTCCCTGGAGAGGACCCGCCTCAGGACGAGGTCGCCCACCTCGAGCGTCCTGGAGCGGACGTTGCGGCAGTGGTATCGCCGCAACGCCTGTTGGTACCTTGCTGCCCTTAATGCAGCCTCGCGACGACGTTCCTCCCCCAGCACGAGATCCATCCCCCGCGTGGCGTCCTACTGTGTTTCGTCGAACGCCAGGACCCATGCGGAGCGATGCTTGACCTCGTGAGGGAGGACTGCTTTAGCTCCGTAGACGAGGAAGAATGGAGTCTCGCCCGTTGGCTTGGTGGCGGTGGTGCGGATGGACCATAGTACGGACTGGAGCTCATCGTGCCAGCCCCTACCACAGGCCTCCAGCTTCTGCTTGAAGGTCCTGGTCTTGAG
This sequence comes from Triticum aestivum, assembly GCF_018294505.1. Taxonomy (NCBI): domain Eukaryota; kingdom Viridiplantae; phylum Streptophyta; class Magnoliopsida; order Poales; family Poaceae; genus Triticum; species Triticum aestivum. The sequence goes on along the minus strand of NC_057799.1, from coordinate 111,821,324 downwards.
GCCCCTCAGGACCTCCGCGTTGGCGCTTTCGGCCTGGCCATTGCTCCTGGGGTGCGCTACCGAAGCGTAGCAGATCTGCGTTCCAAGGTTCGCACAGTAGGTTTTGAAAAGGTTACTAGTAAACTGCGAGCCGTTATCTGTGATGATGCGGTTGGGGACCCCGAAGCGGCTCACGAGGCCCTTGATGAACTTGACAGCAGAGCCGGCTGTGACGGTACGGACGGCTTCCACTTCCGCCCACTTGGTGAACATGTCGATGGCGACGTAGAGATAGCGGTAGCCCCCTGGCGCCCGTGGGAACGGGCCTAGGATGTCCAGCCCCCAGACCGTGAACGGCCATGTGAGCGGGATGGTTTGGACGCCCTGAGCAGGTTGATGGATTTGCTTGGCATGGAATTGGCAAGCTTCGCAGGACTTCACCAGCTCGGCTGCGTCGTCGACTGCTGATGGCCAGTAGAATCCACTGCGGAACACCTTGCCGACGAGGGTCCGTGACGACGAGTGGTGTCCGCAGTCCCCGCCGTGTATGTCAATCAGCAACTCCCTTCCTTGATCGCGGGAGATGCAGCGCAGCGTGACATCGTTCGGTCGTTTCCTGTATAACTCACCGTCTTGGTTACAGTATGCCGTGGCATGCCGGGCCATGCGCCCCGCGTCCTCTTCCTTCTTCGGCAGCGTCCGGTGCGTCAGGTACTCCTTGAATTCCTTGGTCCAGCATTCCTCCTAGGGCTCGAGCGCCAAGAGCAGCCGAGCTCCTGAGGTCGGGCCACAGGCTGGGGCTCCCGTGGCCGGAGGCTGTGGGAGCTCCTCCCGAGGCTGAGTCATGCTTGAAAGAGGTGGCGTAGCTGATGGCCTGAAGAGCCGCTCCTCAAAGACACCGAGCTCCTGCGGCTGCCGCTTGGACGCTCTCCTGGCAATGTCGTCGGCTTCCTTGTTGGTGCCCCGGGGCACGTGCTGCAGCTCAAGGCCCGAGAACTGTTTTTCCATCTTGCGCACCTCCGCGAGGTAGGCCTCCATATGCTCGTCCTTCGGCTCGTACACCTTGTTGGAGAAGTTGATGAGGAGTTGCGAGTCGCCTCTGACGGTAAGGCGCTTCACCCCTAGAGCTGCCGCAGCCTTCAGTCCATCTATGAGGCCTTCATATTCTGTGATGTTGTTGGAGACGTTCTCGCCGTGCTGAAAGCAGAGTTGCACGGCATAGTAGAGCTTATCCTGAGTGGGCAAGATGAGCACTGCTCCAGCCCCCGCGCCCTGGTGCGCGAAGGCGCCATCGAAATACATGACCCAGCCGTCCGGAGCCTCGCTCCCTGGGGAGGTGGACCGGTCTTCTCCTTCCTCAAGTGTCGGGGCATCCGTCCATTCTGCCACAAAGTCAGCGAGCGCAGCCCCCTTGATGACCCTGGTAGTGCTGAACTCCAACTGGAAGGCTTGCAACTCGATGTTCCACTCGGCGTTCCTTCCGGCTGAGTTAGGGCTCCTAAGTACCCTCTCCAATGAGTAGGCTGAGACGACCTTGATGGGGTGGCCCTGGAAGTAGTGTCGTGATAACCCACAAGTATACACTACTGGAATCAGCAGATTTGCCGTCTGCCGACTCTTTGCCGTCAGCCAGCGGACGGCAAAGGAAGGCTTTGCCATCAGCCACCAGAAAGCGGACGGCAAAGATAGGGTTTGCCATCAGCCGTATCTTTGCCGCCTGCTAGCGGACGGCAAAGAAGCTTTGCCGTCTGCTAGCTGACGGCAAAGAGGGTGGGTGGCGGGCTTACGAGGACAACCTAATGGCCAGTTTCTTTGCCGTCTGCTGGCGGACGGCAAAAACTCTTTGCCGTCCGCCAGCGGATGGCAAAGAGAAAGCACACCACGCGGATCGATCACACGGATCGATGACATGGCATGATCTGCTCCACACATGCATCTCCACAACGCAAAACTGATGCGGCCCATCCCACGCCCCCACCACCCACTCTCTCTCCCTTATCCTCCTGAGAGCCACCCCCACCACGAACTGTCTCCCTTCTCTCTCGTACGCCTCTGCTCCCCGCCTCTCGTCGCCCCAGCCGGCCGCCGTCCCCGTCTCCCGTCGCCCCCTTCCGGCCACCACCTTGCCCGCCGGCACGGCCCCTTCTCTCTTCTCCCCCGACGCCGCCGTGCCCGGCCCCGGCCCCCATCGCCCCCTTCCGGCCACCACCTCGCCCGCCGGCGCATGCCCCTTCTCTCTTCGCCCCCGACGCCGCCATGCCCGGCCCCCATTGCCCCTTCCGGCCACCACCTTGCCCGCCGGCGCCGACCCCTTCTCTCTTCACCCTCGACGCCGCCGTGCCTGGCCCGGTCCTTGTTTGCCCCTGCCAGCCCGATACCTCGATGCCGCACCACCTCCCACCTCGAGCAGCGGCGGCCTGCGGCAGCTCTGCTCGCAACCAAGGGTGCTGGGTGCTGGCCCTCATCGAAGGGAGGGGTCACAACCGGATCCAGCACCCGGATGAGCGTGGTGAGCTCCGACACAGCCGCGGGCGGATTGGAGCTCCTCGTTAAATCAAATCTCTTGTAATTTGTTCGTGTATACTGTAGTGTTTGTGGGTAATGTATTGTGAAATTCATTCGTCGATTCTTGGAGCAAGTGTTGATGGTACTGTAGTGTTTATCGTCGTCCGTTCATTCCTCTCGTCGGTTTGTATTGTTGGAGTACTGCTCGCCGGGCACCGGACACGCCAAACGCAGGATGCCGGATAGGCTGCTCACCGAACTTTTTTTAATATTTACTAAGTTCTTTGCCGTCCGTGATTTTACGAGGCTGACGGCAAAGATTGTGTTTGGCAGACGGCAAAGGGAGGGCATATTTGCCATCCGCCGCTGATGGCAAAGGCCCCTTTGCCGTCCGCTTCAAAAAGCAGACGACAAAGAAGCTCTTTGCCGATGCCTACTTTGCCAGAGCCTTTTGCCGTCCGCGGCAGACGGCAAAGGCCTTTGCTGTCCGCCATCCTTGCCTTTGCCATCTGCCGTGGCAGACGGCAAAGTAGCAGATTCCTGTAGTGATAGGGGATCACAATAGTTTTTGTGGGTAGAGTATTCAACCCAAATTTATTGATTCAACACAAGGGGAGCCAAAGAATATTCTCAAGTATTAGCAGCTGAGTTGTCAATTCAACCACACCTGGATAACTTAGTATCTGCAGCAAAGTATTTAGTAGCAAAGTAATATGGAAATAACGGTAACGATAGCAAAAGTAATATTTTTGGGTTTTGTAGTGATTGTAACAGTAGCAACGGAAAAGTAAATAAGCGAAGAACAATATGTGAAAAGCTCGTAGGCATTGGATCGGTGATGGAGAATTATGCCGGATGCGGTTCATCATGTAACAGTCATAACATAGGGTGACACAGAACTAGCTCCAATTCATCAATGTAATGTAGGCATGTTTTCCGAATATAGTCATACGTGCTTATGGAAAAGAACTTGCATGACATCTTTTGTCCTACCCTCCCGTGGCAGCGGGGTCCTAACGGAAACTAAGGGATATTAAGGCCTCCTTTTAATAGAGTACCGGAACAAAGCATTAACACATAGTGAATACATGAACTCCTCAAACTACGGTCATCACCGGGAGTGGTCCCGATTATTGTCACTTCGGGGTTGCCGGATCATAACACATAGTAGGTGACTATAGACTTGCAAGATAGGATCAAGAACTTACATATATTCATGAAAACATAATAGGTTCAAATCTGAAATCATGGCACTCGGGCCCTAGTGACAAGCATTAAGCAAAATAGCAAAGTCATAGCAACATCAATCTCAGAACATAGTGGATACTAGGGATCAAACACTAACAAAACTAACTCGATTACATGATAGATCTCATCCAACCCATCACCGTCCAGCAAGCCTACGATGGAATTACTCACGCACGGCGGTGAGCATCATGAAATTGGTGATGGAGGATGGTTGATGATGACGACGGCGACAGATTCCCCTCTCCGGAGCCCCGAACGGACTCTAGATCAGCCCTCCCAAGAGGTTTTAGGGCTTGGCGGTGGCTCCGTATTGTAAAACGCGATGAATCCTTCTCTCTGATTTTTTTCTCCCCGAAAGTGAATATATGGAGTTGGAGTTGAGGTCGGTGGAGCGTCAGGGGGCCCATGAGGCAGGGGCGTGCCCAGGGGCGCAGGTGCGCCCCCACCCTCGTGGACATGGTGTGGGCCCCACTGATGTGGATTCTTCTTCCAGTATTTTTAATATTTTCCAAAAATATGTTCCGTGGAGTTTCAGGTCATTCCGAGAACTTTTGTTTCTGCACATAAATAACACCATGGAATGTGTGCTGAAAATAGAATTAGTCCGGGTTAGTTCCATTCAAATCATGCGAGTTAGAGTCCAAAACAAGGGCAAAAGTGTTTGGAAAAGTAGATACGACGGAGACGTATGATGTCGCACCTTGCGTGAGGCCACCAGGAGTGCGAGCAGGAGTTTCTGGGGCATGGGGTAGCGTGCCCTCGTGTCCCGCAGTACGGTGCTAACGAAGTACACCGGGTGCTCGACGAGGGCTGGCACACTGTCGAGGCTGGGTCCTGTGGAGATCAGGGCATATCCTGAGGTGGAGGGGTTCCTAAGACCTGACTGTCCTCAGGAGCTTCTGTGATGTTTCCCTGCCGAGCTTGGTCTTCCACCGCTGATGCCTTTGCTGCGCCTTCCTGACCCTGCGCCACTTCAGCTCCCGCTCGGCGTAGCGCACCCTTGGCTTGGCGCTCCTCCCGAACCACCACCAGCGCCGCGCTGGCGGAGTACGGGGTGGCGGCAAGGTAGAGTACCAGAGGCTCGAGAGGCCGTGGTGCCACCATCACCGGGGGGCTGGTGAGGTATTTCTTGAGGTCTTGGAAGGCCTGGTCGGCCTCCGGGGTCCACTCAAACGGGCCCTTTTTCTTCATGAGCTTGATGAAGGGTAAGGCGCGCTCTCCTAGTTTGGAGATGAAACGCCCTAACGCGGTCACCCGCCCTGCTAGCTTCTGCATCTCTTTGAGGGCATGTGGTGGGCTCATGTCCTCGATGGCCATGATCTTTTCTGGGTTTGCCTCAATCCCTCTGTGGGATACGAGGAATCCCAACAGCTTGCCGGAGGGGATGCCGAACACACACTTCTCCGGGTTATGCCTCAAGTTCAGTTGGCGCAGGCTCTCGAAGGTCTCCTCCAAGTCTTGAATCAATGTCCTCGCCTCGCGAGACTTTACCACTATGTCATCGACGTAGGCCTATGTGTTTCTCCCAAGCTGCCACCCCAGGGCGATGTGCATCAACCGCTGAAAGGTCGCGCCCGCGTTGCGCAGCCCGAAGGGCATGCAGGTGTAGCAGTACACCCCACATGGTGTCAGGAAGGCTGTCTTCTCCACATCTTCCACCGCCATCTTGATCTGATGTTACCCTGATAGCGCGTCCAAGAAGCACAGTAGGTCACACTCGGCAGTGGAGTCGACAATCTGGTCGATGCGCGGGAGTGGGAATGGATCTTGGGGTCAGGCTTTGTTGAGGTTGGTGAAGTCGACGCACATCCGTTCCTTTCTGCCTTTCTTCGGCACTACGAGGGGGTTCGCCACCCATTCGGGATATCAAACTTCTCAGATGGCACCCGCTGCATCTAGCTTGCGAGTCTCTTGGACGATGAAGGCTTGCCTTTCAGTGGACTACCGTCTTGCTCGCTGCTTTACGGGGCGTATATTGGGGCACACCCTTAGATGATGCTGGATCACCTCCCTCGGGACCCCTACCAGCTGGTTAGGCTCCCACGTGAAGATCTCCTTGTTCGCGTGCAAGAACCTCACCAAGGCTTCTTCTTGTTCCGGGTCGAGGCCGACTCCTATGGTAAAGGTGGCTCCTGAAGACCCGTCCTCGTCGACCGACACCTGCTTGGTTTCCGCCTTGTCTTGGGTGAACAACTGCTTCTTCTTGGTAGGCGCGGCCTCCTTGGCCTCGGGGGTACCGGCGCCGTCAGCCTGTGCTGCTGCCGCGGTCTTGAAGGCGAGCCTGAGTGCCGTCACGGCCTCCTTAGTGTCCCCCTTGATGGTGAGGACGCCCTTCCTTCCTGGCATCTTCATGAGGTTGTAAGCCGGGTGAGTCGCCGCCATGAACTGAGCGAGAGGTGGGTACCCGAGGATGACGTTGTACGGGCGACCGATGTGGGCGATATCGAAGTCCACCAGCTCGGTGCGGTAGTTGTCGCGTGTGCCGAAGGTGACAGGGAGGCAGATCTGCCCCAGAGAGTGAGCAGCTCCACCACCCACTCCCGAGAAGGGCTTGCTGAGGCCGAGCTGCTCAGGCGGCACATGAAGAAGGTTGAAGGCTTCTACGGAGAGCAAGTTGAGGCCAGCACCACCGTCGATGAGGGTCTTGGTAATGGCCACGTTGCAGATGGTGGGCGTGCAGAGCATCGGGAGCATTCCGGAGCCGGTGGTGGAGTCGGGGTGGTCTTCTGACCCGAAGGTGAGGTCGGCCTCTGGCGCGGCCCAACCCGGCGGAGCCCCCGGGCGCTTGGATGTGGCCCCGATCTGACGGAGGAACGGCTTGACGTCGTGGTCTGAAGGTGGTGCTTGAGAACCGCCCAGCAGGGCTGCGACTGCATGGTGCGCCAGCACCGCGTAGCGAGCGGTGAAGAGGTCGCGGAGTTCCCCCCAGGAGGCCACAGTGGATCCCGGGAGGTTGAGCAGCCAGGCGCGCGGCTCGCCCGCGAGGGCCATGGGGAACCAGTTGGCCATGATCTTGTTGTCACCCCGGCTTCGAGGACAGCCCCCTCGTACGCCAGCAGGAACGGCGTCAGGTCTGTCACGCCGTCGTAATGCGGCGGCATCTCCGGCTTGAACTTGGTCGGCCACCGCACTCGCCGTAGGGCGGGGGCCAGGGCTCGGTACCCAGACGCCCCGCTGTTGGCGTCGGCCGCAGAGGTGGATGGCGGGGCACCTGCCATGGGGGCGAAGTGCGGCGGTGCGGGGCGCAGGTTGGTGGAGAGGTGCTCCGGCGCACCCCCTACCTGGCGCGCCAAATGTCGGATGTGGGGTTCCGGAAAACCCTTAAGGTTCAAACACTGGGGTGCGCGCGAAGTCTTTCCCTCCTACCGATCTATGCCCTAGCTCGCTAAGATCTCGCGGACGAACTCGACGAACTCGCAACACAAAGAGACACGAGATTTATACTGGTTCGGGCCACCGTTGTGGTGTAATACCCTACTCTAGTGTGGTGGTGGATGGATTGCCTCTTGGCTGATGATGAAGAGTACAGAGAGAAGAACAACCTCCTGAGGTTGAGGTGTTCTTGTGCTTGGTGTCTTAGCGGGTGAGAGCTGGATGAACTGCTCGATGCCCCTACTGTGGTGGCTAGCTCTACTTAAATAGGCCCTGGTCCTCTTCCCAAATGTTGAGCGGGAAGGGAGCCAACAACGGCGGGCAAATTCAAAGGGGGACAGCTAGTACAAGCTATCCTGACAAAAGTGGTCTTCGCCTGCGAAAGGCTCTGGTGGTGACGCCGTCTTGGGCTACACGATGACCTCCGCCTTGCTGTCCTCCTGGTCTTGGTCTCGTTGCACCAATATAGCAACCTTTGCCTGATGCCTCGGTACTCCTCGCCTGCGCTGGCCTCCTTAGCACCAAAGAGGAAACAAGGATGCTGCGCGCGCTGGCGCCGACCGTCATGGCTCACGTCACGAGAGCCTCGTGAGGTTTGCCCCGCCTTGATATCTCCGCTCCTCGTGAGCCTGCCTGACTAGGCCACTCCTGAGGAGGTCTTGCGTCGCCCGCCTCGCGAGGCTTGGCCCCTCGCGAGGGTCTTGGATGCCTTGTTTGACGAAGATGGGCCGTACGGCCTACTGGCTTAGCCACGCCGTGGGCCGCAGGCAGGCAAGTCTGGGGATCCCCGTTCCCAGAACGCCGACACACCCTGACCGCACAAGTGCGGTCGGGTGTTTGCCGTTGTTGGTTTCACCAACGATATGCAACCTCAAGGTGAACAAGATGCTAGTTGACGGCGGGGCCGGTCTGAACTTTATCTCGCCCGTTGTGATCAAAAGGCTGCAGATTCCTGATGGAGACCTCGAGGAGACGGGCACGTTTCAAGGGGGTCAACCCGGGAAGAAGTCAGCCGAAGGGCAAGGTCACGCTGCCTGTGACGTTTGGAGGTGAGTTGAACTACAAGACGGAGAGGATTGTCTTTGATCTAGGCGAGATCCCCTTGCCCTACAACGGGATCCTTGGCCGCCCGACACTAGCCAAGTTCATGGCGGTGTCACACTACGCCTACAACACGCTGAAGATCCCTGGGCCGATGACCATCATCACTGTCCCCTGCGACAAGAAGGATGCGCTGATCTGCGCCGACCTACTCTATCGGGAAGCAGTTGCAGCGACATCCGCCAAGGCACTTGCTCCTGCCACTGATGCCCCGAGAGGGAAGAAGAAGACCGACAAGACCTCTCGCACCCACTCCGGCAAGCGCACCTCTTCGGAGTGTTGTGCTACCATCGAGGACGTGCCAGAGAGCTCCACCGGCAAGAGCAAGAAATCCAGAGCTGCACCGCCAGAGACCAAGAAGGTGTCCGTCAAGGAGGATGGCATGGGAGGGGCTTTCACCATAAGCTCCACCCTCGATAGCAAATAGGAAAGCGCGCTCGTCACTTTCCTGCGGGCGAACGTCGATGTGTTTGCATGGCAAGCATCCGACATCCCCGGTGTTCCCAGGGAAGTGATTGAGCACCATCTTGCTGTCTGTCCCCATGCGCGATCCATCAAGCAGAAGGTCAGGAAGCAAGCTGTGGAAAGGCAGGAGTTCATCACAAAGGAGATCAAGAAGTTGGAAGCGGCAGGTTTGGTGAGAGGAGTGCTCCATCCAACGTGGTTGGCCAATCCGGTGGTGGTGCGCAAGGCAAACGGGAAGTGGAGGCTGTGTATTGACTACACAAATATCAATAAGGCTTGTCCTAATGACCCCTTCCCATTACCGTGCATCGACCAGATTATTGACTCCACGACCGTGTGTGATCTGTTGTCATTCCTCGACGCCTACTCGGGCTACCACCAGATCTTCATGACAAGAGAAGACGAAGAGAAGACATCATTCATCACCCCATGTGGTACGTATTGCTTTTTACGGATGCCTTTCGGGTTGAAGAGTGCTGGCTCAACGTTTGCAAGGGCAGTCCAAATTAGTTTTGAGCCCCAGCTACATAGAAATATGGAAGCTTATATGGATGACATAGTGGTCAAAACCAAGGACAAAGCGACACTTGTACAAGATTTAGAGGAGACGTTTGCTAACCTGCGCAAGATCAACCTCAAGTTGAACCCTGAGAAGTGTGTCTTCGGTGTTCCGTCCGGCAAACTTCTCGGGTTCTTTGTGTCACAGCGTGGGATCGAGGCAAACCCAGACAAGATCAAGGCTATCGAGCAAATTGAGGCACCCAAGCGGATCAAGGATGTGCGTCGGCTCACTGGCTGCATTGCCGCCATGAGCAGATTCATCTCCAAGTCTGCCGAGCGCGCCCTCCCCTTTTTCAAAATCTTGAAATAGGCGGGACCAATGGAATGGACCCCAAAGGCCGAAGCAACACTGCATGATTTGAAGAAATACCTCTCCTCTACACCAATACTTGTTGCACCCAAACCACAAGAGCCATTGCTGCTGTATCTAGCAGCAACGAATCAAGTGGTCAGCGCCACGCTAGTGGCATAGAGGGAGGTTGTCGGGGATATACACCACGGTATGACCCGGCCGGAGTTATAACCCGGCTGGTACTTGGTAAACCGGCAGGAGTTAAGTCAGATGATAACCCGGCAGGAGTTAAGTCAGACGATAACCCGGCAGGAGTTAAGTCAGATGATAACCCGACAGGAGTTAAGTCAGATGATAACTCAGCAGACAATCATAAACCGGCGGACCATCATAAACCGGCAGACCATCATAAACCGACATCAGTCATAACCCGGCAGACAGTGATAACTGGGTTGCCAGGGGTTATGAAGCCCGAGACGTTATGAAGCCCGAGACGTTATGAAGCCCAAGATGTTAAGAAGCCCATGAAGAGAAGTCATAATAGTTAAGTCTTAAGTCTAAGTTGGACTCTACATGTAACCCGCCCCTTCAACTTATATAAGGAGGGGCAGGGCTCCCCAAAGAGGGACAAGCAAGAAGAAACATCCTTAGGGCTAGACATAACTAGGAGAGCCAGTTTACGGCGACTCCCTCATGATGATAATGAGACCTAGCCACAAACAACATGTAGGGTTGTTACCGGATGATGTTTCCTGGGGCCCGAAGCTGTCTAAATCCTTGTCTTGTGTTGCGTCTCTCGATTCCGCTCAACCCCTCTCAAGCTACCACATAGATACATTGGCCTCATGACTAAGTCCTCACACTAGGACATCTGCCGTGACAATTCCACGACAGTTGGCGCCCACCGTGGGGCCTGCGCACGGTGGTGTTAAGTTCTTGGAGGGATCTTTTCCAGGGTTCGAGAAGATCGTGATTGGTCCGATGACAAAGAACAGACGCGGAAGAATCCACATCAGCTATGAATTTCATCAATCAAAGATCGAAGAAGGTTTTCGCAGCAGTATATACAAGATTGAGATCGAGAAAGATTTAGGGTTGCATCTATGCATCGCCACGTCCTACAGCCGGTCGAAAGCTGGCAGGAGATGTTTTTGGTTGTGCACCGTTCGCACCATCGATCCGCTGAGACCGCCAAGGGATCAGTTTTGCCAAGATAAACCGCCACTTTATGGTAATCTGCAAGTCGCTGTGGCTACTTCAAATACAAACCGAATTCGAGTTGATTGGAGACAGCGATCACGTGTCACGCACGGCGGCGGTTTATGGCCTCGCGAGGTCTCCCGAATCGATCAAGCAAACGTGGATGATGACTCAAGTGTCCTTAGTGCTGATCGGGGTCACACACGTATAAATATCCATAGCGCCTGATGGATGCCCACCCACGTGAAGATCCCATGTGCAACTGCAGTACTTGCGTGGATTCCAGGAAGAGATTTATAAATAAAAAAAGAGAAGGGGAAGCCACGATCCGGAGGGTATGGGCGTGGACTCGGGGTCAACCGCCCCGGTTCGTCTCCGCCACGGGCACCCGGCCTCAAGCCGTTTTCGCCAAGTCGATGGCGAGTCACCCCCGGCCTCAATTCAGACACCTCTACCGCGGCCTCGCACTAAGCCGCCGCCTCTGTTAGCACGAACTCGAGCCTTGACACGCCCCGGGCCGTCCGCGTCCATCATTTGGCCGTCATGGCCACCGCCTCGCTCCGCCGAGAGACGTCGCGCCGTTCCGAGTCGCTATGCCACCGTTCTGCTTGGAGCCGCCGTGCTTCTTCTAAACCACCCGGGCTCGCGACCCCGAATCGTCTCGCCCGTCTCCATGGTCGAACCGCCAGCGCCCCTGCCCCGTCGCCGTAAACCGGCGCCGCCTGTCACCTCCCGCATCGCAGAGCCACCGTGGGCGCCTCTGCCCCTGCCGCGAGGCCGCCCTCTATGAATTGCCCTGTCGCCGAGTTGCTTCCATGTGACTCGCCACTACGAGTCGCCGTTGCTTCGTGACCGAGTTGCCCGCGGCAAGTAAACCGCCGACGAGCTTGGCCTTGCTTCAAGCCGCCGCCGGGTCTCAATATTGCGACCTATGACTCCTCCGCTGTTACGATTGAGCCGCCGTTGAGTCTCCTCCGCCTCACGGCCGGAGAAAGCAGGTCGCGCTGGGGTCTTCTACTGCCGGCCACACTTCTTCAATTCGCCGTCGCCTTACTTTCAGCCGCCAAGCAGACTAAGTCATCTGTGATGTCTGTCTCCAACTCGGCCTCGACAAACCGCCGCCTGCGCCTCTACTAACCCGTCATGGAACATTAAATTACATCAGGGGTTCACTATGAGTCACCTGCGTTGTAGTTTTCTGCTCTCCAACAAGGTCACTGACGCTCAATTCGCCACAATAAGTCGCCGGCGCCCAGTTCAATTAAGGACAAATCGTCGCCGGTTCATCTCCATCGCCATGGATCCCCCGGAGCCTTGCCTCCATAAGCCGGCCTACCTGTGGCCTCACGCCAAACTAGCCTCTGCTGAGCTGCCCCGTTGAGCTGCCACGATCTCCTCTACTGCTCCGGCCTCGTCTGCGACCGCATTGCCCATGACCCCGTGGTTGAGGCGCCCTCATTGGGTTCGTCGGAAGAAATACAGAAGAAAGAAAAAAAAATCATCAGCAGGTCAAACATGACCCGGATAAAGTTAGCAGGCCGCTCCATGTCCACCTCGCCCTTGCTGAGCCGCCGTCGTGGCCTTAATCCGTCGAGGTTGATCCACCGTGGCTAACACGGATCAGCCGGCCGTTTTCCTCAAGTCGCCGTTGCGCCCTGCCGGATCTCCTGCGCCCTAAGTCGCCTCTGCCTCGGGGGTTGCCTTCTGCTGGCTCTGAGTCAATTGCTGCAATGGCCCCGGCGCCTCTCCGCGAGATGGTCCGACAGTCGTTTCTTGCTCAAGCTCGCCGCGCCGGATCTTGCCAGCCGTTCATCCCGGTGCTGAGCCGCCTCTCCTGTTCCGCCGTGATGTTGCAGTGGCCGTCCGAGCCTCCCTGATGCGAGTTGCCCTTGAGGCCTCGCCCTCGCCTGGCCTCTGTACGAGCTGCGGTGAGCTACTGTTGGTTTCAACCCGCCATGGTCACGGCCCTTGCCTCCATTGCCGAGTGCCCCGGCCTTTTGCTCCAAGTCATCGCCCGCCGAGTGCCGCTTCACCGCACCGCGCTCGCTCCATGCTGAACCGCCACTACCGCGCTTTAAGCCGGCCGCTGTGTTAGAAAAGTGGGAGCTGACTGGAAAGAGAGAAAAGTCAAAAGGCCTTAGTGCCTGCCTAAAAAAACTTGACTTGGAGGATCTTTTTCTAAACCGCCACTTCGGCGACCCACCATGTCAAAATTGTTGTTTGCCTCCGCTACGGGCTGTTGGCTTACATCGCCCCTGCAGCCTTGAATTGGCTTTGTCTCTGTTACACGCCATTGGACCCGTCTGCTGCTGTGCCACAAAACGCCGCTTCTGTTGTTGTTAAACCGCCCACTGCCTCAGCCCAGCAAGCATGTTGCCGCGACCCAAAAAACAGAAGCACGAACCTAGAGGTCTGATTGTTCTGGTTATTTATAAAACCAGTTTACTCCACCAGCGTTCGTCCGGCAAAAATACCAAGTGTTATCCGCCTTATTTATTTTGTCCAGGCACTTTACATTTCTCTGAGAACAATTATTCTGCCTTTAATGTTTTCATGCACAGGACAAATTGTTCCATGTTCATGGCAGACATGGTGAGATCATATGCCATCCAAATACATCAAGACAATTATTCACCATCAAAGTGGAGTTATATCATGGATACAGAGTGCATCGCATCGTCATTTTGTACTACATTTATCCGTGCTGCCGTGCTCAACGGAAGTGCTTACGCTACCACCCTTGCGGTCTAGTCTACATCAACACACCGGGCCGCACCTGCCTGCATGAGCTGTTTATTGAGTTTGAGCAAGTCACTGCTTGGGTAGCACGGTTTTCTTCCAATAATTTGGAGGCAAATTATCATTCAGCCGCCGTCTGCACTGGATGGATCAATGGACATGCCCACAAATCGCTGCCACTACAGTTTGGTCAACTTCAAACAGCCAGTTGGAAGGAACCATTGGCCGAGTTGCTGACACGGCTCATACGGGATCATTTATAACCCGCTGCAGTCACCTCAACCTTCTGTGGATTTACATCGCGTTATTAACACCGATGATATATACCTTCTGCTATGGTCAAGTACGGAGAATCTCAAGACAACTCCTTGAGTCATCTTAAGACTCGGGGGCTACGATGATATGACGCAGCAAGTGTTGCTAGTTTTAGCAAATTCAAGTGCCCCAGGATGTTGAAGGGAAACCTGGTCCCGGAGGCTACTGTTATATTGATGAAAATTTAAAGGCCGTCAGAAATATTCTGGCTCACAATGATGCTTCCGGTTTATAGTCCGGTTTAAGGGAAATCCCGTCTCCCACACAGCGCTGAAGCCCTTAGTATCTGGTTCAAATCCGGTTTCAGAGGAAACTATCTCTTGCAAAGCTCTGACGCTCTCAATATCCAGTTCAAAATCCTGGTTCAAGAAGAATTTATCTCTTGCAAAAAGTTAAAAGTTGCCGAAGAGGACCTGCTGCCATGATGCGCGGTTCAAACATGGGTGTGCTGCCTTATTGGTTTATCATATTATTGATCACTTGGGGGCTTGGTCCTATTCAAACCATAGCTACACCTCTTGATCGGCGCAAGGCCACCAGGAAAATCACTTGGGGGCTTGGTCGTGTCCGAACCAAAGGTACACCAGAAAATTACTTAGGGGCCAAAGAGAGTGTTGCAGAAGAACAACTCAAACATAGGCACCCACTGAGCACAACTCAAAATATTGCTTGGGGATTCTTTGCTATCGCAATGAACAAAAAATCTACACTTGTAATAGGCTATCAAGCCATAGCTTGGAAGCCTGGTGTATACACCTAAAACCCCGGGTTAGCCTGCCTTTTTTAAGTAAGTCACTCCGTCCAGGTAAACCTGGTATGACCCGCCGAACTTTGACATGTCAACCTCATAAGAGCCTGAACTTGTCAAAGTTAAAACGGCGATTGGTTAAAGATTGAGGTCCATCTTAAAAGGCTTTGTAAAATGGTTTAACTCAGCGGCCTGGCAGCCCATGAAAAGCCTCGAATTTGGGGCCTGGCAGCCTGTGAAAAGCCTCGACTACAAGTTTTCATATGCTTTTATTTGCCAAGTTTTTCCTCCTTTGATGAGATTTATGATGTTTTTGATAAACCGGCGTTCATTAACCCGGTTCGGCTTTCAACTACAAAGTTGTCAGTACATGATCAGTTATAAACCGACGTTTATTGACCCGGTCTGATTTTTTGACTATAAGTCGCCAGTATGAGAAAAGGTAATTATCCGGTGTTATTAACCTGGTCTGGCTTTGGACATTAAGTCGCCAGTATATATTGGGATTGCGACATTAGGTCGATGAAGAGGCAGTGGCAACGGTCGGACTGGCGGATGGTGAGCCAGAGCTCCTCCCGGTAGGGCCTAGCGCCGGCAAGGCAAGGCCCCCGGCAGAGTCTGACGCCATGGGGACAAGGCACGTGCAACCAAATGAAGTGGTGAAGAAGAAGAAGATGATGCAACACCCGGTTTACTTTGTCAGCTCCCTCTTGCAGGGGGCTAGGTCAAGGTATTCCAGTGTGCAGAAATTGCTCATCGACCTCCTTATGGCCTCGAGGAAGCTGCGTCATTACTTCCAAGCAGACGAAATCATCATCGTCACCCGCCTCCCATTGCAACGGATACTGCATAACCTAGACGCAACCGGGAGGATCATGGAGTGGGCCTTGGAGCTGTCGAGCTTTGGTTTGAAGTTTGAAAGTACTTCGACAATCCAGAGCAGAGTCTTGGTGGAGTTCATTGCGGAATGGAGCCCAACGCCCGACGAAGAGATCTAGTAGACCACTCTCCCCGGCAAGGAAGCAAGTCGCAACTGGATCATGTACTTTGACGGGGCTTTCTTGCTGCAAGGCGCCGGTGCTGGTGTGCTGCTTGTCGCACCCACCGGAGAGCACCTCAAGTATGTAATCCAGATGCACTTTCCCAGGGAGATGTCCACAAACAACACTGCTGAATACGAGGGGTTGCTTGCCGGTCTCAGGATCGCGGCAGACCTCAGGATTAAGAAGCTCATCGTCAGGGGTGATTCACAGCTTGTCGTTAGGCAAGTCAACAAAGATTATCAGAGCCCGTTGATGGAGGCCTACGTAGATGAAGTGAGGAAGCTGGAAGAGCACTTTGACGGTATACAAGCGGAGCACGTTCCCCGAGTGGAGAACGACATCGCCGATTACCTATCAAAGAGCGCTGCATTCAAGCTACATATGGAACCAGGTACTTTTGTGCTTCGGTTAACTCAAGCATCCGTTGAACTATCAACAGAGCAGAACAAGCGGAGGAAATCAGGCCCCGGCAAGTACTTTCCCATCGAGCCCCCTGGGGCCGCCGACAAAGATATTGCCGTGGGTACTAAGCCTGCCGAGGGGCAACTGACTCCGGCAGGGCGTCAAGCCCTGACCGTAGAGATGGCCGCTCCCATGGCAGAATAAATGCCTTTAGTCCTTGCCGTTGAGCCCCAGGCTCCGGCATGGGCACAGCATACCGTCCGATTCCTCCAAACAGGGGAGCTTCCTGAGGAGCAGGAAGAAGCGGAGAAAGTAGCCCGTCGGTCTGCTATGTATCAGTTCGTCGATGACGTCCTGTACAGGAAAAGGCCGAACGGTGTGAAATTAAAGTGCATTCCCCAGGAGGAAGGACTGAAGCTGTTGGCGGAGATACACAGAGGCATATGTGGCTCCCACATAGGGTCGAGGGCCCTTGCCGGCAAGGCGTTCCGGCAGGGTTTATTCTGGCCCACTGCCCTCCAAGATGCGACGGCACTAGTAACCAAGTGTGAAGCGTGTCAGTTCCATTCAAAGAAGCTTCATCAACCAGCTCAAGCCCTTCAAACAATTCCTCTCTCCTGGCCATTTTCGGTCTGGGGGCTCAACATACTGGGCCCTTTCCCCGCCGTTGCGCGGGCTTTGAGTACTTGTACGTTGCAATCGACAAGTTCACAAAGTGGCTGGAGGTGGAAGCAGTGAGGAAGGTGACCGCACAGTCAGCCGTCAAGTTCTTCAAGGGGCTAGTCTGCAGTTTTGGTGTACCAAACAAAGTCATCACCGACAACGGCACGCAGTTCACAAGCCACACCTTCATGCAATACATCCAAGACCTCGACAGCAAGGTCTGTTTCACTTCCGTGGCACACCCACGGAGCAACGGCCAGGCGGAGAGGGCAAATGCTGAAGTACTGCGAGGCCTGAGGACCAAGACTTTTGACAGGCTGCACCAGAGCGGAAGGCGCTAGATGGATGAGTTGCCGGCGGTTCTTTGGTCAATCGGAATGACGCCAAGTCGAGCCACCGGCCAGACACCCTTTGCCCTGGTATACGGGGCAGAAGCAGTTCTCCCCACGGAACTCACATACGGGTCACCTCGAGTGCCCGCTTATGACGAGCTTGAGCAAGAGCAACTGCGGCAAGATGACGCAACACTCCTCGAGGAAGATCGTCTTCGGGCGGCTGTGAGAGCAGCGCGCTACCAGCAAGCCTTGTGCCGCTACCATAGCCGCAAGGTTCATGCCCGAAGCTTTGAGGAAGGCGACCTTGTTCTTCGGCACGTTCAGTCGGCCAAGAATTCCAACAAGTTGACGCCGAAGTGGGAAGGCCCTTATCGGGTCATACGAGTCAACAGGCCTGGCGCAGTCCGCCTAGAGACCGAAGATGCTATTCCAGTGAGTAACTCCTGGAACATCGAACATCTTCGCAAGTTTTACCCAGAAGGCGCGGTTGCCGGGCCCCCCGGCAAACCACCTTTTGTACAAGCCTTGCCGACAAGGCATGTAACCCTCTGTACAAAGCCAGGCGCAGACCCTGAGCATAAATAAATGAAGCATTGGCGCCCTAAGTTTTAGCATGCATGCTAGGTTAAGTCTCTCCATCGGTTAGGGTTGATAGTGCTTAGCGGCGACTAACCCCTAGCATAGAGGTCGAGTGCGTGTTTCTCTGTTCCTTTCCATCCTCTTTGGTTCGCAGGGTACATGGACGATTCTGCTGAGCTGTTTGGAAGAAAGAGAACGGGCCGGCGCTCCAGCCTCGGCAAGCCAAGGTTGCCGGGGGCTGCAGATACAAGAATCCAACCACGGCAAGCGAAGGCTGCCGGGGGCTGCAGATTCAGATAAGTATTTTATCCTCTATTGTGCATTTCCGCATGAAGTTGGGACGTATGAAACCTTGTTTTGCTCCTAGACCACCGTGCTCCCCCTTTTTCCTGTACCCAAGTCTCTGGGTCGGAGCCGGGTCGTAGTCGCGGTGGCAAGGAAATAAACGAAGGGCCTAACTCTACTTCGCCCCTGCCTCCGCCGAGAGCGTGAGAATGGTCGACTGAAGTAAGGGGACGACAAGGCCTGTTGCCGGGCGACAATGTTTATCTTGAAAATAACAAGGATTCATTCCTTGGCATGGGCCTCGCTCACGCATAAAGAACCCAGCAAGCACCCTTTTTCATTAAAAACATACAATACAGGTACAGTTCATACGGGATAAAAAACATGAGCAAGGGGATTACAAGTCCTAAAATTAACAAGTGTCCACAGGCTTACAAACTAAAAAGAGATAAGATGCCCGTAATCCCTTTCTTGTCCCTCTCCTCAGAAGGTGGAACAAGATAGCAGGAGGGAAAAAAGAGCGCCTAGGCGAGGTGCGAGGAGCAGAAGGCACCAAGAGAACATCCTGGTGCCAGGAGGGAAGCTGGAAGATGAGGCAGCAGGCTGGCAATACGCGACGAAGGCGTCGGTGCCCGCGTACTCCGACTTGACGGCCGCCACCTGCCTTCTTCGCCTTCTCCGAACCTCCTACGCCAGCCGCCCAAGGAGTGGACGGGGAACGCGCCGATGGAGAGCTTGACGAGGAAGGCCCTCGGCAAGGCGCGTGGCCGAGGGAGGGGCGACGCGGTCAGTAGGAGTCGAGGTCGGCGTCCCGCCGCTCAACGTCCTCGTCGTTGCTGTTGCTGTCCTCCTTGCCACTCCCGCTCGAGGAGGAATCTTCATCGTCGGAGGAGCTCTCCACGCAGCACTTTAGGCGAGTTCCAAGATCTCCAAAGACCTTGACGGAGAGCAGGCCGTTCTCCATTAACTTGAATTAGAGAACAAGCCAGGCCGTCAGGCTGTGGACACGAGCGAACGTCTTCCATCCGCGACGGAGGTACATGACGTGGGGAGCGGGGAAGTCGACGTCGACCCACGTGTCGCCGTTCCTGCAGCCCCTCATGTGCAGCCTGAGGGTCTGGGGCGGATCGAGCTCCATCTCCCGAGCAAATGGGGTAGGAAGACGAAGACGACGGTGCGGTGGCCAGCGCAACCTGACAAAGACGACGGTGCGGTGGCCCACCGGTTCCAACACCACCAACAACCAGATTGGGACCAGGGCTCGGGAGACACCTCCGTGGTGGCATGCAGATCTTCGTCAAGATCATGAACACACAAGATCAGATGAGGACCGGAAGCCGACGACCCTCGGTGAGATCCTTGCCGAGGAGATCCATGAGACTCCCGGCAAGACCCTTGCCGGGGACGACCACGGTGCCGCGGCAAGACCCTTGCCGAGGACGCTTATGGGGCCACGGCCAGGCCCATGTCTGCCAAGACTACACCGCCACTCCCATGCAGATGCTAGCTCAACTAGCTGAGCAGGCACCTGCGTGGCAGTGTGCGGCTTCTATGCCGACTCGGCTAGCACCTGCGTGGTGGCATGCAGATCTTCATGAAGACTCCACCACCGCACCAGCCTAGCAACCAGCCAACGTGGCGCTACAACACCTCATCAGCTCGGACGCGCGTTGCAGCCAGGCGAGGCGGCGACAGCTGGGACGAGCTTCCTTGCCATCCCCGATAAAGCAAGGGGGGCACGTCGGCAATGCATTAAATGCGTTTGTCCGATGGTGCCAAAGGATAGACTCATCCACTGTACACCTTTCCACCTCCTGTGTGCCACTGTGGCAACCCCTTTTGTCTATAAAAGGAGGCCCGAGGTGACCAGGAGGATGATTCGGATCTTTTGGGCAAGTCACACCCTTTAGCTAGCTCAAGAACACAAAAACACTCAAATACATCCACCAAAGCAGGACTAAGGTATTACGCATCTCCGCGGCCCGACCCTGGGTAAACAATCTGTGTGCTTCCTATCAGACCCGCTCTTTGCACAACCCCGCGCCCGCCAACCGTAGAAGGGATCCCAGTGATTCCATAGGTGTCGATTTCCCCCGACAGCTGCTGCTGCCACAAAGCCAGGCCTTCCCAAGAAGGCTCCTGCAAAGAGAGCTCCAATGTCAAAAGTCAAAGCCTCAACCCAAGAAACAATGAAGTTTACTTTGGAACAGTCTGATGATGAAGCGGCTAATGGTAAGAAGAAGAAGAAGAGGGCCAGTACTACTACCGCAAAGGTGTTTGGAAGACCTTCCATGATGGAAGATGATGATGATCAGGAGGAGGAAGAGCCTGATGCACCTCCTGTCAAGACTCAGAAGCTAATGGGGGATGCCAGAAGGACTGGGGATGCTCCTTCTAAGCCCAATTCAGCTCCCAAAGCTGCTGCACCTAAGCCTTAAGCTCAAGCTCAATCCCCCAAGCTTTCTTCACCAAAGAGGTCAACAAGGATCTTAGCTGCAGAAAAAACAAGGCCCTAGTGCCTGAAGTTCAAGAAGAAGAAGAGCCACTAGTGCTCAGGAAACTCAAGCCCAAGATTCTAGACCACAATGATGATCATCCTGTGGCAGAGAACATGAATTTGAGAAAGGATGCAGGTCTGAGACTTTGGAGGAAGACTAATCCTTATGCCACCAGGAGAAGGGCTGCTGTGGACTATCACTTTCACACCAAGGAACAACAGGACTCACTACTAGGGAAAAGCTTATACATAGAATCTTACCAGTAGCGCGGTCTAAAACAAGGCACTACTGCTACTTAGTAGTAGTGCGTGGAAACAAACCGCGCTACTGCTAGCCGCGTAGCAGTAGCACGCTAGGTGAAAATAGCGCTACTACTACAATTGCCACGACGTAGCCACCAAACTAGGTATAGTAGCAGCGCCGGTTTTGCAAACGCGCTACTGCCAATGAACTTAGCAGCAGTGCTTTTCTCCCACCCGCGCTACTGCTAAGTTTAGTCTCTAATTAAGTTTAGTCCCACCTCGCTTCGCAAACAGGGTATTTACCACCTTAAATACGTTACTTCTCAAACCATCACAACCACTTGGTCTTCATTGAACTCTATGAGTAGGATCTCTATTCTGCAATAGGAATCTTCGCCGGTTCTAAAACCGGGGAAGATTGTTATAGACAATTTAGATTCTACACAAAAAGATCACTGATGACCAATGTATTTATGTTTTTTTACATGCTTAGCCTTAGCAGTAGCGTGTTTTGCATAAAGCGCTGCTGCTACAGGAATAGCAGTAGCGCTTCTCTGCGGAAAAGCGTTACTGCTATGTTGTTTAGCAGTTGCGCTTTATCATGAAGCGTGCTACTGCTAAATGCCATCCTATCTTCCCCAACCGGCCGCCCCCACTCTTCCTCTCCACTCTCACTCTCCCCCGCACCCCCATCGTCCGCTGCTGCCGCCGTTCCCCGACCACCGTCGTCGCCCACCGCCGCCGCCGCTCCTGCTCCTCCTCCACTGTGGTAGTCCCTCCTTCCCTCCTCCTTCCTCCTCCCTCCTCATCCTCTATCCTCCCTCCTCCTCCTCCTTCCTCCCTACCGCACCCCTCCCTCCTCCTCCGGCCAAGCCCTTTGTCGGCAGCCCTCTCCCCCTCCTCCCTCCTCCCACCACCCTCCCTCCTCCTCCGGTCCACCCCCTAGTCCTGCCTCCCTCCCAACTAGTTAAAATTCTATATGAGATTTGAATTAGTAAGTGCTTAGTTAAAATTTTATTACTGTTCTTAGTTGAATTAGTAAGTGCTTAGTTGAGTTAGTAAGAAAATTAATTATTTTTATTTATAGTAAGTGCTTAGTTGAACTAGTTGAATTAATAGAACTAGTTTATTTTTAGTAAGAAAATTAATAGAACTAGTTTATTTTTAGTAAGTGCTTAGTTGAATTAATAGAACTAGTTGAATTTATCTCATTATCACTTTGTCATCAAAGAATCCTATATGAGATTTGATGATCTAATTAAAATTTTACTCGATGGAATATGCAGGCTTTGTAGAGTCGTTTCTCCTTCGAGTGATCGTCATCCGAGCTACCTCTACTTCCTCTACACCCGAGTCGGTGAGCTAAAAGTCCACCTCCTCCTTCTCCACTCCTCGGTGTTGAATAGAGTAGAACTAGGGTATTTAGTTAGGCTTCTTAACCAAATGAAGTGTTCGGATTATAAGATATATTGAAATGTTTTTGTCAATATTGAACCATTGAAATGCAATGAGCACCAGTTTATCCTCATGTGCGAAGTGTTGATTCATTTCCGAGTGATCTATGTTTTGCCGGAGTGTTGATTCATTTCCGTTCCGGCAAATTTCAGGCGGTCGATATGTCCTATTTTAGCAAAGGTCATGCCGGATTTTTCCGTAAATTTAAGCATGACTTGTGCTAGAATATGTAGGAAATATAGAGTGCCCCAGATTTGCTAGAAAGAGAATTAAACGACATTTCAAGTTGACTTTAAGTCTGTCGGGGCTCCATATATGACAGTCAAAAAATTAGTACACCATATATGAGAGAAGAAGAATGCCGACTGTTGTCGTGGGGGTCGCTTCTCCTTCTTTTCCTTGTGCTAGAGGTTTGTAATGCACTAGGGAAAGGAGGAGTAGCGACCATCACCAACTGTCGGAATATCAGAGAGGGAGTGCCCACCATATACGTGAGATGAGAGTTTAATTAGGAAGGAAGACTCAACAGACCTAAAGTCAACCCGTTGCATATTGAGTAATAGTGATCTATGTGTTGAGTATCCTGGTAGTTGCCTTTGATCGATTTTCAATTAATGTTTCAACTATGAACATAGGAAATGTCTGACAATGAAAAGGATTTCGCTATGTGCGAATACTGCGAAGACGAGCGCAACCTATGCGACAGACATTTCCTAGTTGATGATAGGCACTTTAGCATCAAGCTGGATGAGACCTTCGAAGTGGATACAGTAAGTCACAATGACAAGGCTTTTTTCGTAATTTAGCATGACTTCTGCTTCTTTTGCTCAACTTATAATTTTATTTTTTTACTATTCTACTAGCGTATCCCCTGCCATGCAAGAATTTTTGTATTGGATAAGATTGGTTTCAGTCCTATGAAAACTATGGAGGTAAAGAGAGTTCACTTGAGGACCGAGCATGGTTATACTTTTGCCGCAAAATTATACAATGCGGACACCCACATCTATTTTGAATGCAAAAATTGGAGAGCACTATGCAAGGCTTATGCATTTGAGCCTGATATGCTTATCACCTTTGATATTCGTCCGGAAGATGGTATTGAAGGTAATATCGACATCTGGGTCGATGTGCAGATGCCTCCAGTTCTACCATTATGTGAGTTTCTCAACCATATTTATGCCTTGGATATTGTTTATTCAAAAATAGTTGACAACTAATTTCTATTGACAGCTTATTTCCATTCAAGCAAACATGTCCGTCGCTTGGTAGACATGACCTACTACTGTCCCGGGGCTGAACTAAACTGCGAGGAGATAAGTCATTATGTTTCATGGCTTGAGGATCTTTATACTGTCAAGACAAATTATTTTCCTGGACTTCAAAATCTTAATACCCAAAACGTGCGACCACTAGCATGCTTATTGATCTACGGTCACATCTATTCAGGAAAGATGGTAATATTTTTACTATTTGTCCTCAGCGCATCTTTTGCATACATTATTTTAAAGCTAAACTTCATTGCTAAGTATGTTACTATGATGTTCTTCAACAGGGACTCCTGATGATAGTTGTGCCTCATTGATTCAAGGCTAAAGGTCGCATGAAAATGCTTAGCTTACGGCCAAGACATCCTACATAGCACATGAGTGCATTCGGGATTTCTAAAAGCGAGCAAGTCTTAATAGTCAAAGACTGGAGCAAAATTGTGAAGGATTGCAGAGAAGTACTAGGGGGCAGCAATCAGAAGAGCAGCCCACAATTAGGAGACAGGTTCATCTGCATGCTCCAATACGATGAATCAGGAGTGCTACACATGTTCTATGCTATTTTACCTGAGAGAGAGCAGCATGAGTGATTAGCTAGCTAGAAAGAGTTTGAACATGATGATGTGCTACACTATGACTATGATGATTAAATAGCTAGTGTTGGTCGTAATGACTATGATGATTATTATTAGCTAGTGTTGGTGGTGATTAGATAGCTACACTATGACTATGATGATTAAATAGTGGTAATGACTATGATGATTATTAGCTAGTGTTGTTGGTGATGATATGATGCAAGAGTTTTTATATTAATATGATGATGATGATGATGATGAGTTATTATATCATTGGGTAAAAGAACCGCGGATTAGTTTCAAGTGGATGGATCCAAAGTGATCAAGTCATGGATGTAGCGACCAGACCTCAAATAGTCTGTGCTGCTGTGCACCAGTGTCATCCCTGGATCAGTAATACTGACACGCACAGTACAAATGGAGGATTTATAACAGAGTAGCAATCACACACTTATTACATCGAATATCTCCAAAGAGAAAAGTATAATAAATATGGCTTAAGGCCATCTAAATACGATAACAGCGGAAGACTTGGAAGATAAGTGAGTCTATCAACTCCAGCGGCATCACTGAGTATAAGACCACGACCTAAGGCACCTTACTCGTCGTCTGAAAAGTCTGCAACATGAAACGTTGTAGCCCGAAAACGGGTCAGCACATGGGATATGCTGGCAATGTAACACATAGAGAATAATGAACAGTAATAATGCTATGCTACATGCATATATGGCTGGTGGAAAGCTCTATGGTTAAAGTTTTTGCGGAAAGCCAATTTTTCCCTACTGCAAAGGAATAAATTTTATTTAACTATCATGGTGGTTGTTAAACATTGAGATGGTTGACAGCATCTCAATCCCAATTAGAAGTCATCATTAACCCAACAAAATTAATTAAAGTAACATGGTGATGAGATTCAAATGATAATCCAGGTACTAGATACTCAAGTTGTTCATAACCGGGGACACGGCTAACCATGATTAGTTTGTACACTCTGCAGAGGTTTGTGCACTTTTCCAAACAAGACTCAATCTCCTCCGTTGGATTTCTCGCACTACTTGGTGTTTGAGAAACGGATGATCGAGACACAGCCTTTCAGAAACAATCACTCTTTACTCCGGATGGACAGTTACACCTACTTTCCCCTACATCTGCTAGCCCACCTCTTCAAGAGATCATGTAACCTACTCAACTATGCTAGAGCCCATAATAGCTTGTGGCTGCACACGGAAGTTTCTAGCATGAATAATCTTATGATCCCTTTGAGCCTGGGTGGCGGTCCTTATACAAACAGACAACACTGGGTTCTCCAGGTGCCTCAATCCACCCAGATGTGAGTTTTAGTTGCCACCTTAAGTAAACCATTATTAACAATCTCACATCTGTCATGAATACCACTCAAACCCAATACACGTCTACGAGCATAGCATGGCAATATAATAGCAACGTAGAAGTAACTCCCAAGGGTTTGATAAATAAAACAGGTAATAGGTACTACCTCAACTACTTCCCAATACCCACAATTTAATTAGATCCTAACCATGCAATGTTTGAGGATTGATCTAATGCAATAAAAACTGGGTATGAAAGGGATATGATCAAAGTGTTACTTGCCTTGCTGATGATCCGCGAAACCTAGCGAGTCGAAGTAACAAGCGGCACACTCCGGGTACTCTATCGCAAACAAACAAGCAAACAATAAGTACTCATCTAATGCACAGGTAAAACTCGAATGAAAGATCCAACCAGAAAGTTCAACTTAAGAACTCCGGTTTGCAAAAAGAATCAACTCGAACGAAGCAACGAAAGTCAAACGGCGGAGGAAACAAGCTTCGTTTACTAATCTGGATCTAGGTCAAATTTTACAGTAGAAAAAACTTGTTTGAGTAGGTTAAACGGAAAGAGAATTTCGAGACGAAACTGTAGGCGCTTGAATCGCCTGATACCGATAAACGAGCGAAAAGTTAAATAGAAATGAAGATTCGATCAGAAATCGAGATCTGAGATAATCGCGGAAGAATCCGACGAAAAAGAAAAAAAATGGACGAACGGTTAAAGAACGGACGTTCGTTAACAGAGAAAATCCGACGAACGCGTTCGCTAAAACGAACGGGTCGGTGAACGTTCACAAAATAACAAAACCGAAGAAATAAACCGATCTAGGGTTTTTTTTAAACGAACGGTTTTTTTTAAAACAAAACCGGCAAACGGCGGCGAGGTGTACCTCGTCGGGGCAGGGCTCCGGCGAGGCTCCGGCTGGCTCCGGCGAGGGCGGCGGGGTGCGGCGGGGCTCGGGGGTGCTCGGGGCGGCGAGGGGCGGCTCCGACGGCGGCGAACGGCGAGCGGGGGCGGCGGCGGTGCGGGCTCCCAGCGACGGCGGCTCGGGCGGGCTCGGGGTGAAGGGGGGGCGGCGGCGGCTTATAAGAGGGGGGTGGCGGCTTGGAGGAGGGGGCAAGGCGGCGGGGCTCCCGTGCTCGAGCCGGACACGGCGCGGCGGCGGCGCTGGCGTACGCGGGGAGGAGACGCGGGGTGGGCCGGCGGCTCGGCTGGGCCTCGGCCCGGTCGGGCGCGGCGCAAATATATATATATATATATATTAAAACGTTCCGCCGAAAAATTCGTAGAAAAATAAATAAAAATCCAAAAAAGATAAAGCAAATTTTCCCCGTCTAGTTAGAAAATTTAGAACAGGGTGAACATTTTTTTGACACAAAATAACTTTTTTGAAAACACGCAATATTTTTAATGCAATTAAAATTGCAAATAAAATCTGAATAAAATCCAATAAATGATTTTAACATTTTTCCTCCAATATTTCAATTGTTTTGGAGAAGTCATATTTTCTCCTCTCGTTTATTTTTAAATGAAATATTTTTCCCGGAGAGAAAATAATTAAAACCAAAATCCTCGTTTTATTATTTGATGAAAATCAAATATGAAAATTTTGAGAAAATCCCCAACTCTCTCCGTGGGTCCTTGAGTTGCTTAGGATTTATCGAGGATTCGTCTAATGCAATAAAATATGATATGCAAGATGATCTATGTATAACATACCAAATTGAAAATTTGGGATGTTACAGACCTACCCCCCTTAAGATGAACCTCGCCCTCGAGATTCGGGTTGGCTAGAAAACAGGTGGGAGTGGTCCTTCCGTAGATCTTCCTCTCGCTCCCAGGTGGCTTCATCTTCCGTGTGGGGACTCCACTGGACTTTGCAAAACTTGATAACCTTACTGCGGGTAGCTCGGCTGGCATACTCAAGAATCTTAACTGGTTTCTCCTCATAGGTCAAATCACTTTCCAGCTGAATTGCTTCCAGTGGCACAGTATCTCTCAGTGGTATCTCAGCCATCTCTGCGTGGCACTTCTTCAACTGGGAAACGTGAAATACATCATGAACTCCAGATAATCCTTCAGGCAATTCCAGCTTGTAGGCAACCTCTCCCATACGTTCCAAAACTCTGTATGGTCCGATAAAACGGGGTGCTAACTTTCCCTTAACTCCAAAGCGCTTCACTCCTCAAAGTGGTGATACTCGAAGATAAACTCTGTCTCCGACTTCGTGAACTGTCTCCTTTCGTTTAGAATCAGCATAACTCTTCTGCCTGGACTGGGCTACTTTGAGCCTATCGCGAATCAACCTCACTTTCTGTTCAGACTCCTTAATCAAATCTGGTCCAAACAACTGACGGTCTCCAACTTCGTCCCATAACAACGGTGTTCTACACCTCCTTCCGTACAAAGCTTCGAAAGGGGCCATCTTCAAACTGGTTTGATAACTGTTGTTATAAGAAAACTCCGCATATGGCAAATTGTCGTCCCAACTAGATCCATAATCTAGTGCACAAGCTCTCAACATGTCCTCCAAAATCTGGTTGACTCTCTCGGTCTGTCCATCTGTCTGTGGGTGAAAAGCTGTACTAAATTCTAGCCTGGTTCCCAATGTTTTGTGTAACTGCTTCCAAAACTTTGAGGTAAACTGGGTTCCTCTGTCTGATACAATGGTCCTCGGAACTCCATGCAAACATACGATCCTGGTCATGTATATCTTTGCCAACTTAGCACTGGTGTAAGTGGTTTTCACTGGAATGAAATGAGCCACTTTCGTCAAACGGTCGACTACAACCCATATTGAGTCATAGCCTGAACGAGTCCTGGGTAATCCTGTGATAAAATCCATGCCTATTTTATCCCACTTCCATTCGGGTATCTGCAATGGTTGTAGCAATCCTGCTGGCTTCTGGTGTTCTGCCTTCACCTCTGACATACATCACAAACTGCTACATACTCTGCAATTTCCTTCTTCATTCCTGTCCACCAGAAAGTATTTTTCAGATCCAAATACATCTTGGTATTTCCTGGGTGAATCGAGTACGGTGAATCATGGGCTTCTTGCATAATCAACTTCCTAATCTCCGGATCATTTGGCACATAAACGCGGTCCTCAAACCATAAGGTATCGTGCTCATCCTCACGAAATCCCTTGGCTTTTCCTTTGTTCATCTTCTCCTTTATCTCTTCAATCTCCTTGTCTGTCTTCTGAGCTTCCCTGATTCTTTCCATCAAGGTAGACTGAATCTCCAGTGTTGCTAAATAGCCTCTGGGGACTATTTCCAAACATAGTTTGCGAAGGTCCTCGTCTAACTCCTGAGGTATCTCTCCTGTCAGGAGGGTGTTGACATGACTCTTGCGGCTCAACGCGTCTGCTACTATGTTAGCCTTTCCTGGGTGATAATGCAATCTCATATCATAATCCTTAATGAGCTCCAACCATCTCCTCTGTCTGAGGTTTAACTCCTTCTGCGTGAAAATATACTTCAAACTCTTGTGATCCGTGTACACCTCACAATGGTTTCCGATGAGAAAATGTCTCCATGTCTTCAACGCATGCACCACGGCTGCTAACTCCAAATCATGCGTAGCATAATTCTTCTCATGGGGTTTAAGTTGTCGTGAAGCATATGACACAACTCTTCCTTCCTGCATAAGCACTGCTCCAAGTCCTCGACGAGAAGCGTAGCAATAAACTTCATAGTCCTTGCGTTGATCTGGTAGAATCAACACTGGTGATGTAACCAATCGTTTCTTCAACTCCTGGAAACTAGCTTCACAATCCTCAGTCCAATTGAATTTGGTGTCCTTCTTCAATACCTCAGTCATGGGCTTAGCAATCTTCGAGAAATTCTCAATGAATCTCCGGTAGTATCCTGCAAGTCCAAGAAAACTCCGGATTTCTCCAACTGTCGTGGGTGATTCCCAACTTGTCACTGTATCAACCTTGGCAGGGTCTACTGCTATTCCTTCTCCAGAAATAACATGTCCAAGGAATCCAACTTCCTTCAGCCAAAATTCACACTTGCTGAACTTGGCGTATAACTGATGTTCTCTGAGCTTCTCAAGTACCAATCGCAAATGCTCCTCATGCTCTTCCTCATTCTTGGAAAAGACTAAAATATCATCAATGAACCCCACGACGAATTTATCCAAAAACTCCATAAACACTTTGTTCATCAGGTTCATAAAATAGGCAGGTGCGTTAGTCAGACCAAATGACATAACGGTATACTCATACAGTCCATATCTGGTGGTGAAAGCCGTCTTAGGTATATCCTGCTCTTGAATCTTTAACTGATGGTATCCCGATCGTAGATCAATCTTGGAAAATACTTTAGCTCCTTGTAGGCGGTCAAACAAATCATTGATCATCGGCAGCGGGTACTTGTTTTTGATGGTTACTTCATTCAATCCACAGTAATCAACAACCATCCTCAGCGATCCATCTTTCTTCTCCACTAGAAGTACTGGTGATCCCCAAGGTGACGAACTTGGGCGAATATAGCCTTTATCCAGTAACTCCTTAATCTGCTTCTTAATTTCTTCCAAATCCTTAGCGGGCATCCTGTATGGTCTCTTAGATATTGGCCCTGTGCCTGGCAAAAGTTCAATCAAGAACTCAATGTCTCTATCTGGTGGCATGCCTGGCAACTCTTCTGGAAATACATCCGGGTAATCCTTCACCACTGGTACTTCCACCTGTACAACTCCTGATAAGGAATTTACTTGGGTCCTCTTCGGCATATGCCTAGATACATACTTGATCCTTTTTCCTTCGGGGGTGGTAAGCAAAATCGTCTTGCTGGCACAATCGATGTTTCCTCCATACAACGATAGCCAATCCATTCCCAAAATCACATCCAAACCTTGCAACTCCAAAACTATGAGGTCTGAGGGGAAAACATGCCTACCAATGGCCAATGGCATTTGAAAACATCCTTGGCTTGCCATATACTCTGCTCCTGGCGAGGTTACTAACATAGGGGTTCTGAGAACTTTGGTGGACATCTTAAACTTATTCACAAATCCCCTTGATATGTATGAATGCGATGCACCAGTATCGAAAAGAACGGTTGCAGTAAATGACTTAACCAAAAACTTACCTATTACTGCATCAGGCTGAGCTTCAACCTCCTCCACGCTCACGTGGTTCACGTGTCCTTTGTTGAACGGGTTCGGCTTCTTCCCGGAGCTTCCATTACCATTTCCATTCTGGGCTTCGGGACAATCAGTTGCATAATGTCCAGTCTTCTGGCACTTGAAACAGGTAATGTGACTTAGATCCCTCTTGGCTGGGGTAGATGGGTTGGTGCGGCTCTGTCCGTTGGTTCCTCCATTCCCATTACCATTTTTGGAGCCATTATGGTTGTGCGAACTACCTCCTCCATGGGTATGCTGAAACTGTCCTCCCGGTTTCGGGGCAAATCGTGGTTTCTGCTGAGCTCCAGAATTGTACTTCCCTTGTCCATACTTCCTCTTACGGTTTTCAATCTGTTGTTGCTTCCCTTCAATCATGAGAGCTCTATCTACCAGCTCCTGGTAGTTGTTGAAGGTTGCTACCATCAACTGCATACTTAGTTCATCATTCAGTCCTTCCAAAAATTTCTCCTGCTTGGCTGCATCTGTAGCAACGTCATCTGGTGCATAACGTGCTAATTTACTGAAATCCTCCACATATTGGCCTACGGTGCATCCTCCTTGGCGTAGGTTGCAAAACTCACCCTTCTTCATAGCCATAGCTCCTGCTGAAACATGTGCTGTATGGAAAGCTTGCTGAAACTGGTCCCATGTGACAGTGTCAATAGGGTGCGTGGCTGTATAATTCTCCCACCATGATGCTGCGGGTCCATCAAGCTGATGTGCGGAAAAACGCACTCTTTCCGCATCTGTGCATCCTGCAATGGTCAACTCCCTTCCAACTTTGCGGAGCCAATCATCTGCAACAATCGGCTCGGTGCTACTGGAAAACACCGGCGGGTTTAGCCTTAAGAAACGGGCTAAGTGATCAACAGGTGGTGGTGGCGGTGGGTTGTTGTTGTTGTTGTTGCCTTGGTTCTGCACTAACACTTGCATCAGGGCATTCTGTTGCTGAATCAACTAGGTGATCTCCGGTGGAAAAACAAATCTGGTGTCGCGTCTCGGAGGCATCTGATGGATTGGAAAAGATGAGAGTTAAGAATAGAATGAGGTCTAGAGGGGAAAACACTACCCATATGCTCATGAGACAAATACAATCAATATCACTCAATCAATTCAAACAAGGCATAACAATCGATCTAACTAGCGTTACAAGAGTGCTTGAACTATACTATTAAATGGGGGAAAACTACTACTGATAGGGTGGTCTACTAGAAATTCTGATCAGTTGAAGACTCCATGATGTCTGCTCCAGCTTCATCAACAAAGTCATCTTCACTTGGTTCCGAGTCGGTGTCGTCGATGATGATGTAGTTATCCGGACAAGTGCATTCGTCATCTTCTGCTTTTGGCACTGGATTTCCCATGAATACTCCAATCTTCTTCTCCAGGTCGTCATTCTTCCCTACTAATGCGATGATTTCCTCCATATAATCCTCGCGTGTAGCCTTGAGTTCTTCCTCCAGCTCCTTGATCTTGGTTAATGCCTTCTTCAGTTCTTCCTTGTCCGTGCACATCTGGTTCTCCTGGCGACGAATATGTTGGTTTTGCTCCTGGATGAAAGCTGCAATTGATCCATCCTTCTTGGTTCTGATCATCTCCCATTGCGCGTCTCGGCGTCCACAAATTTGATAAATTGTATCCTTAAGCTCCTGGTGGTAGACTTCTCCAATGCGTCCCATAGCGATGTGGGCTGCCATGCTCTTCCCTAAACTCCAGGTTGGTGCTTCGAAAACCAATCTTATGGGTTCAGTAACAGGTGCAAACGTCTTTCCTGGAATTTGAACTTGAATCTTCCAGCTCTCTTCTTCGGGTAATGTGGCGTTGTAGGTTCCGGTGATGCTTGGTATTCCTATGTTCAAGTACTTGGTGACTTCCTTCAAGTGTCGACCAAAAGGCGTGTCTTCATCGGGTTGCATGAACTTGCTCCTTGCATCCGCCATTCCTAAAAGAATAGAAAGTGGAGAGGGGTCAGAAATGAGAAGAGAGAAGTGTTCTAGGGCTTAAGCTTAGTGGTCGTGTCCTACAGTCAGCGTGTGCTCTGATACCACCTTTGTAGCGACCAGACCTCAAATAGTCTGTGCTGCTGTGCACCAGTGTCATCCCTAGATCAGTAATGCTGACACGCACAGTACAAATGGAGGATTTATAACAGAGTAGCAATCACACACTTATTACATCGAATATCTCCAAAGAGAAAAGTATAATAAATATGGCTTAAGGCCATCTAAATACGATAACAGCGGAAGACTTGGAAGATAAGTGAGTCCATCAACTCCAGCGGCATCACTGAGTATAAGACCACGACCTAAGGCACCTTACTCATCGTCTGAAAAGTCTGCAACATGAAACGTTGCAGCCCAAAAACGGGTCAGCACATGGGATATGCTGGCAATGTAACACATAGAGAATAATGAACAGTAATAATGCTATGCTACATGCATATATGGCTGGTGGAAAGCTCTATGGTTAAAGTTTTTGCGGAAAGCCAATTTTTCCCTACTGCAAAGGAATAAATTTTATTTAACTATCATGGTGGTTGTTAAACATTGAGATGGTTGACAGCATCTCAATCCCAATTAGAAGTCATCATTAACCCAACAAAATTAATTAAAGTAACATGGTGATGAGATTCAAATGATAATCCAGGTACTAGATACTCAAGTTGTTCATAACCGGGGACACGGCTAACCATGATTAGTTTGTACACTCTGCAGAGGTTTGTGCACTTTTCCAAACAAGACTCAATCTCCTCCGTTGGATTTCTCGCACTACTTGGTGTTTGAGAAACGGATGATCGAGACACAGCCTTTCAGAAACAATCACTCTTTACTCCGGATGGACAGTTACACCTACTTTCCCCTACATCTGCTAGCCCACCTCTTCAAGAGATCATGTAACCTACTCAACTATGCTAGAGCCCATAATAGCTTGTGGCTGCACACGGAAGTTTCTAGCATGAATAATCTTATGATCCCTTTGAGCCTGGGTGGCGGTCCTTATACAAACAGACAACACTGGGTTCTCCAGGTGCCTCAATCCACCCAGATGTGAGTTTTAGTTGCCACCTTAAGTAAACCATTATTAACAATCTCACATCTGTCATGAATATCACTCAAACCCAATCCACGTCTACGAGCATAGCATGGCAATATAATAGCAACGTAGAAGTAACTCCCAAGGGTTTGATAAATAAAACAGGTAATAGGTACTACCTCAACTACTTCCCAATACCCACAATTTAATTAGATCCTAACCATGCAATGTTTGAGGATTGATCTAATGCAATAAAAACTGGGTATGAAAGGGATATGATCAAAGTGTTACTTGCCTTGCTGATGATCCGCGAAACCTAGCGAGTCGAAGTAACAAGCGGCACACTCCGGGTACTCTATCGCAAACAAACAAGCAAACAATAAGTACTCATCTAATGCACAGGTAAAACTCGAATGAAAGATCCAACCAGAAAGTTCAACTTAAGAACTCCGGTTTGCAAAAAGAATCAACTCGAACGAAGCAACGAAAGTCAAACGGCGGAGGAAACAAGCTTCGTTTACTAATCTGGATCTAGGTCAAATTTTACAGTAGCAAAAACTTGTTTGAGTAGGTTAAACGGAAAGAGAATTCCGAGACGAAACTGTAGGCGCTTGAATCGCCTGATTCCGATAAACGAGCGAAAAGTTAAACAGAAACGAAGATTCGATCAGAAATCGAGATCTGAGATAATCGCGGAAGAATCTGACGAAAAAGAGAAAAAAACGGACGAACGGTTAAAGAACGGACGTTCGTTAACAGAGAAAATCCGACGAACGCGTTCGCTAAAACGAACGGGTCGGTGAACGTTCACAAAATAACAAAACCGAAGAAATAAACCGATCTAGGGTTTTTTTTAAACGAACGGTTTTTTTAAAACAAAACCGGCAAACGACGGCGAGGTGTACCTCGTCGGGGCAGGGCTCCGGCGGGGCTCCGGCTGGCTCCGGCGAGGGCGGTGGGGTG